>NC_046982.1:11585161-11885161 GCF_009769545.1 Cyclopterus lumpus
AAAGAACTATCACAGACCCGCAGTGTGATGAATGGGGTGATGTGTAGGCCGAGGCTCTGGCCTAGTTTACATTGTCATCCATACAATCTGATTCTCAGTTAGACATTGTGTCCAGTCCCAGCGAGGCAGCATGCTGTTTAGCCCTCAGACGGAGGTTCTCGATGCTTGTGGTCTTGCTGTTGTGGCTGGTGAGGCCGCCTGCAGCCGACGCCTGCAGTAGCGGGCTGCTCCACACCTGCTGCGCGTGATGGGACAGGGACTGGTAGTAGGACGGGCAGGGCAGAGAGCCCAGCGGCGCGGGGGGCATGTTAACATTCATTCCCAGGTAGGGGAGTGAAGGTGGGGCAGAGAGGTCAAAGGCAGGGTAGTGCACCAGGTTGTTGGTGGCGGCCATGTGCTGGCGGAACTGCTCCTGCAGACGAAACAGGCTGAGAGGAGAGGAAGAATAAGAATGACTCTGAGAGAGAGGACCACTGCCGGCCAGGCTGCTGCTGGAGGAGGAGGAGGGGGTCACGGACGGAGAGACCAGGGGAGAGTCTGGACAGCGAGAAGAGGGATATAGAAAGTTAAATTATTACAGTCAGCTGATGACAGTCATACAGGTGAGGGATGCCATGAAACAAGTTTTGTGAAGCACCTTGGCAGAGTAGAGATCATGTTTTTTTACCTGGTTTAGGGCTGAGTCTTTTGCAAACTGGAGAAACGTCTCCAGGAGTCACTGCTCTCTCACACTTTGTCTCCTCTCTCTGAGGTTTACTCTCGTCCTCCTTATCTGTGGCATTGTCCTCCGTTGCCGACTCACTACCAGAGTGTTCTGCTGACGTGACGTTCAGCTCCATGTCCAGCGGCACAGGGCGGACTACAGGACCCTCTGTCTCCAGAGAAGAAGAGGAGGAAGAGGAGGATGAAGGAGGAAGCTGGTTCTCAGGAAGGACTGTTGTGGAGGGAGATGCGTCCTCCTTCTCGCTTCCTCCTTCCCCTGAAGCCTCCTTCTGCTTCTGAAGCTGCTCCTTCTGGAGGCTGCGCTGCTTCTTACGGAATTTGGCTCTGCGGTTTTTGAACCAAACCTGATGGCAGAGGGGAGAGGAGGCCAAGTTAGATGGAGAACAAGCAGAAGAGATGTGGATGCACGTTATTATGGACTTGAACACACACTAATGATTGATTTCAGTCAGCATTGAATGATTGAGGGGCATATTTAATTTCCAAAAAGTCAATAAGTGACAGCAATAATGAGCACGTCTACAGGGCTGTAAAAGAATTAACTCATTTAAAAGCAAATGATCATAATAAAATTTTAATCGGTTTTAACAAGCAACGGATAACCTACATTTTCTGCCCGAAAAATGTGTTGTTTTTTTTGTCACTGTTTTCAACACAAACAAGCTGTGTTTTGATGAACTAAGCAATAATTAAAAACAGGCCTGTCTTTCTATTATTTCATAATGATTATCATTTATATCTTACATCAAAATAGTTGCCTTCCCAAAATAATAATGTTCATCCCCACACAATTAGGTTGATACTGTACACCACATACAACTTTTGTCCATAAGATAAACATCCTACAATTACATAAATAATATAAGGAGACCCAATTGAGCTCCTTTGAAACTATGTTGACTAATGTACACACGCACACACACATATAAGTAGGTGTTTTCTAGACTGCACAGTGTTTCTCCTTTAGGTAGAGCCATACCTGCACACGGGCCTCTGGCAGGTTGGTGCACATGGCCAGCCGCTCCCTCATCACCACATCCGGGTAGTGAGTCTTCTGGAAAGTCTTCTCCAGCGCTTCCAGCTGCTGTGCGGTGAAGGCCGTGCGACTCCGGCGCTGTTTGCGGTGCTGAGAGCCGTAGCGAGCCTCCAGGATGATGTCTTGAAATGCGCAGCCGTTGGAAAGGAAACACACACGGCAAGTTTATTTAACTGGACATGTTGGGTCTATGACACCTTACTTTATTTGTATCAATATAACGCCTTCATGCAGCATTATAATTCCATTAAATCAAGCTGATTATTATCATTATTATATAGGTACATATTTACTGCTATAGAAACATCTCTATTATCTCTATAATTCTGTTTCAAATACTCGGTTGAAGATAGTTTGTTGAGCCAAAGAGGTGCGTGCGTGTGTGCGTGTGTGTGTGTGTGTGTGTGTGTGTGTGTGAGCGTGCACTTAATTACCAGCCAGTCTCTCTGCCAGTGTGAGCGCGTGCACGGACGGCCGGTAGTCGGGCGCGTGCTGCGCCTGTTGCGCTGCCTGCTGGTGCAGGTTGTACATGGCGCTGAGGGAGTTCATGGCGTGCAGAGAGTAGCCGTTCACCCCGTAGTGCTGCATGGCGAGAGGTCGCTACCTGCGGAACGGAAGACATTGTGATGAAGGAAGGAGAGTTCAGTCAAGAGTACGTTGCTGTCATGGGCGCGTGGCTGCTGGTGGACTCGCTGGACACGTGATCCCAAACCAACCCTCCGTGTGGATAAGAGGAGCAGCATCATATATTCAGGCTCCGAGAGGCTGTGACACACACGGGCTTTTTAGTAGCCCCCTAATGACAGGTCCTCGCGCTGAGGGGCCAATAGATTTAAATGTGCGCACTCAGACAAAAGTGTTATCTATTAACATCCAATTATCGCTGTGTTCAATCCATTAATTATACAAAAGACTTTTAATTGGGGTAATTATCGCTCGTTCCCATAATGAACCCTGACTGATGCCTTAGTCATGAATTTATTCACGTCGTTGATGATCCCGGAGAAGCCGAATCCCCACTGGAAGCGTTGCTTTGATAGATCAAGAAGTTGATGAAATGTGTTGGAAAATTAAATAAAGACATGTGTTTCGGGTCTTGGCGGCAAAACTGCAACGGGAGAGCAGGGTTATTTTTTAATAGGCTGCTATTCAAGTGCCGTTTTTTAGTTATTTAGTGACTGACTTTTTCACTTTCAGTTTCCTGCAACATTGAACTCTTTACAACTTTGCAACTTATGATGTGTAATTTGTTGTTATTTAACATTTACATTTAAGCATTGAAACTTGGGAGCAGATTCATTCCTTGAAGAAAAACATCCATATGAGTCTTTCACGTGGCAGCAATTTCCCAAACTCTATTTTGTAGTTCACGACTGAGATTAGATGAAGCGCTTGAGGACACGATTAGATATGTATTAGTACGGAGGAGGCTGACAGGAAGGAATATCTCTGAGGCCCAACCAGTTATTATAGTATTACAGAGAGACCACAGGGAAAAATATAAATCGTTCTCCTGTGCAGGGTATCCGGGGAAGTTCTTTAATTTCCAGGTTATCATTGTACTTCTTTCGTTTTTGCTGTAGCCCATTTAATTAGATTATTATCAATGCTTTCTTGAAATAAGAAAAATATCAACAATTGTAATTTCAGTAAAGTTTATATTTAAGAACCGTTTAGATTGCTCCATTATCTGAAAAGATGCATGATATTCGTTGTCATTTAAACTAAATTCTGATACATTAATAATAACTCTTAACAACAATGATGAGGATGATAATATTAATAATAATTATAATTATAATACTTTGGAATTATAATAATGTCTTCAAATAGGCAAATTAAGCAATTGTAAACGTATTTTATCAAACAGAAATGACCGGGTGGTCGTTCTTGTTTTTTTCTATCCATTTCTAAGCTTTTCGGAGAGCGCGTGTGGATGTGTGTGTGTGCGCGTGTGCTCACATGTGTGTGTGGTGTGCGTGTGCGTGTGCGTGTGTGTGTGTGCGTGTGTGTGTGATGCCCGCAGTGCCCATTCCCAGCCTATTAAGTGGCCGCGTTGGCTGATGGATGTGATCAGAGGGCAGTGGGGAATAGTTTAATTCGTCGGGACAGAAGGTGCTTCGCTAAACATTTACTTTACTCCCTCAAGTATTTGATTTGAATGGGCCCCCTCCCCGTCTCTCCCCCCCTCCCCTTCCCCTCTCTGGCGGCCTCTTATCCCATCGCCCCGGGGCAACGTTTTGGCTGAGATGTATGGCCTCTCCGCGGGTAAAAATATGCATGTTGATCCCCATTTGGCTCCCCGTCTAATGGAAGTGCAAATAGGTTTCGACTGGGAGGCCCTCCATTTATCATCAACGCTGACACGGACGGACGTACAGCGGGACTGGGTGGTTAGCTCTGGGTTGGAGTGTGCGCGTGTACGTTTGCGTGCGTGCGTGCGTGTTCTACAGGCCAACGACATTTCCCAATTCCATTTTTTCATTTCCGTTTTCTCTGAAAGTGAAGGTGTACATGCTAATTAATAAGCCTGCAATCACATACGGGAAATGAATGCACCATGTTTCTATTTCCACAAACATTCCTCAAAAGCTATATCATGTTATCGTTTTACCTCTGCAAACTCTGATGAAAGTTTAAGTGACTAAAACGTCTGCCATCGATATGTAATACCTCTTTTTTTGCTAAATGCACTGATCTGCAAATAGAAACGTCTCGATCTCAGCAACGTGGTTTTAGACTGGTTGGTAAACTGTGTCGCTTTAAAACCTGCTTACCACCTTTAAGATTTACCACTACACCTCTGGTCATAGCCCGGATCCTACTGCCCATATCCAATTCAGCACAATAGCTCATCACTGAGCCTGTCAGTGCTGTTATTGTCATTCATAAGCCTCTCTCTGCTCCAGGCACTGGGCCCTCCTGGCAGCCCTGCGCAGTGCCTCGATTATCAAACCGTCATTATGTAAATTGGCGTGTACAGTGCAACTCTTTGATCCGACTAAATGAGGAAAAACGCTATTTGCTAACAGCCCTCGGGGGCACGAGTCGACCTGACAATCTGCTCCTTGCTGTGTCACAGTGTAAACTGTCAGAGGGCGAGCGACGTGTCTTTGATATTCTCTGAGCTGAAGGATATTTGCCCTGCAGAAGCCCGATATAGAAATGTAAAGGTATTTCGATATCTGAGATGTAATTGTCTGTTAAAGCATTTTAAAATCCAAATGCCGCTCCGACATCGTTATTCTGCAACAAGACTCCATACCGGAATATTTTGAGGAAACAAAACCTCCCATTCCTTAGGTCTCTTCTGTAAATGTGTAGCACTTTAGGGTCATTCAGATTTTTTTTAAATACTCAAAAGAAGAGGGTCATACACAGGGTCACGTGTTTAACCAAAATGAGTGGCGAATAGATATCTCATTTTATGTTTGTTATGTCATGTTTTAGCTCGTGCATAAAAAGCAGGTGCTTGTTAAGGGTTAGTCATCTTATTTTTGTTTCGTATTATTTGTAATGTGACCGTTGTGAATTGTTGTTCTCACGCGAGGTACATTGTTGGGTTGCTTACTGAAACTTTAAAAATACGAGATTCATCATAATATATTTCTACATTTTCACCGGCGGAATTGCTCTCGACTGAAATGAAGCACAACAATAATCTTTCAAAAATCTCTCGTGGACACATGGCTGCGATATTGTTTTCACTTACAAACACATAATACGCGTCATTCTGGTTCAGAAGACAACGCTGACACAGATGCGCAATAGTTTAACATGAACATAAAAGCATGTTTTAACAGCATGTGTTAACGCAACATGTGATGAATGCGTTTAAGTGAATAAAGAGATGGACACAAAGTGTTTGTTTTGTTTACCTCTTGTGGAGACAGTCACGTCGTCACAGCGCGCACAGACAATCCTCAACTTGCAGGTCTCTCTTCTGTTGTTGTTGTTGTTGTTGTTGTTGTTGTTGTTGTTGTTGTTGTTGTTTCCGTTGTTTCCCTGATCGCCACTTTGTCCGACAGTGAGATACACAAGTCCTCCAGTTTGTTGCTTCACTTCAAGTCCGTCCCCTCGCGCTCCACCTGCTCCTCGAGTTGTGAATTCTCCGTCTCGCGCAGAAGTGGGAAGCCGCCATCTGCTGGTGCGCGAGAGCCCCGTGGAGGGATTTTAAGGAGAGCTTCGCGGGGGTCATGCTGGCTTTCTATTGGCTCTCCGTGCTGTCAGTCAAGTCAATAAGATCGCCGATCGTTCAGTGGCAGACTTCTGGTGTTGTTTTCAAATATGATCAATTTAAGCACATTATGTCCGCTAAATCCCTGCGTGTCGGTCTGCATGTTTTTTTATTGACATCGATAAACATCCCCCATATGTGAAGAGCTTTTTGATGGCTCAGGTTTTTTTGTGCAAAATGTGTAGATATTGATTTGTGATCAATATAATGTAGGATTCATTTTATTTCTTAAAAAATCGTCTTTGTGAATTATTTTGTATACGCTCAAACTTTAAGGAAGCGAAGACATTTGTTCTGCAAGCTTTTATAAATGCTTTTCTAATATGAAAAAAAACGTTGTCAACACATTATAAACATTCACAACTAGGTGTATATATTATTTAATATGTTTTTGTTTTTTTCAAATCTACACAAACTGCTTGTATGCACTGGGATCATGAATCCAATTGCCTAGTTGTTGTGAGGAAAAGCAACCAATCTTAAGTTTGTTTGCTTTTCGGCTTTTTGCTCCATGCCACTGGAGGAGAGAGACTTTTGAGATGGCTAATAGATGCCAGGGCGCTGCCTTTAGACTCTCCCCCGGCCTGGAAGGATTTGGGATGGGATAGGGAAGACAAGACGCCGTCTCAGCCTCCCAAAACCCCTGTCTTAAAATGACTGCGGGTAAGAGGATTAGGGCAATAATGCCCTTCTCTTCTTGAAGGGTTTTTAGAGAAGATTTCTTCTCCCGGAGCAAAACCGTTTAGGTAGGGAATTAAGGGCAGCCTAAAGTAGCCTTTTAATGTAAAGCTTGCATATTTTGTTGGGAGATTCTTTGGGAAAGTGCTTGGCCTAAAACGTAGTTTTATCTCTGACCATGATTACCACTGAACAGAAGACACATGGAATAGAGAATAGAGAACCCAGACGCATTGTTTAAAGACAACCAGTGGTGTGTGGACAATCAAAGTTACGTACGTGTGTGTGAATGTGTGTGTGTGTGTGTGTGTGTGTGTGTGTGTGTGTGTGTGTGTGAGAGAGAGAGAGAGAGAGAGACAGAGGGGGCGGGTTCTTTTATTAACATCTTGTATTTTGTATAACACAAGTATAACTCAAATATTCTATTTTTAAATTAGTACTTTAGATTGAATAAATACAACACGCTAAATAAATAAACAAAGAGAACGAAATGAACAAGAGGACTCTTGATATGAAACCTACAAACCATCGTGAGACCTTCGCTGTTATTACAGACTTCTGCTAATTTGAGACGGATTATTCGATGTGTTTTTTTGCTCAAATTTACAAAGATAGAAAACTATATATTGCTTTATTATCTCTAGGGATATAATGGGTGTTTATTTCCATTTCAGCGCACCATAACACATATTAGGTTTATTATGACAAATAATCATAATAATAATAATAATTGTAATTATTATTATTGTTATTGTTGTTATTATTATTGTTGTGGGTTGTTGTAATGGATTTCGTCGAAAGACCACCTCCCGGTGCGTCTTTCCTTCTAAATCTGTTTGTGTTTAACCACCTAAACTTTTTTCATGTGCTTCAAAGTCTCTTCCCATCGTCTGGGAAAAACTCGTGTGCCTCTCGGGTTTCTGTCGCCTTGGTAGGCTCACTCGATTTTTCTCCGAGGTCTGAGAAAGAAAGAGGATTAACTTGTGAACCAATGGAAATAAGAACTTAAACGGGAGGTAAATCTGGCCACTGTCTCTTTGTGAGGACCGTCTCTAAAGCAATTAAAGCGAGAAAGAGTTTCTTCTCAGCGCCTCTCCACCTAAAGCTCCTTAGAGCGACTAGAGCTGTCCAGCGCATCTGAAGGGCTTAAACGCCAAAAACAACTCCCCGTACCCCTGTACCCAGCCATGCACTGCTGAATGTAAGGTGGCTACACAATGACCCCCAGTTGACGAACAACACCAAATTAAAAAAGAAAAGAAAAATGTTAATTTGACAAAAGAACTTGGGGTTGTTCGGATCTTCCCCTCAAAAGTCATGTAACCTCATGTAGATTTTAACATCAGAAAAATGAGTAAACTCCTCATTGATTTCATGGCAGGTTTGAACCCTTTCGAAATCCTTTTCTTCCCTATTGAATAATTCATACCTAAAGTGTACTTTCTCCTCTTATCTCAGCCGGTATTTGATAAAGGTAGAACAAAACCATCTTTAATGCCAATGAATTCTGCTCACTAATAGCTAATTAATACTTCATGAATACATTAGGTCTGCAATCCAGCACGCCTCAGCCTGGCACCATTCAAGGGTATTTCAGCATCTGTTCATCCCGGGGCAATTAATCATTTTGATGTGTAGTTTAAAATCGACTTCTAGCTGAGACCTTTTTTTGACAAGAATAACAGAGCAATTTGCCAGGAGCCACTTCTTAGAAACATTATTAGCAGCACTTCAACAGTAAGACCTGCTTTCCTATTTATTAAAAAAAAAGAAAAAAAGTGAGATCAATTTATTTAAAAAGACAGCAACAGTTGTTTTTGCTTCATTTAGCACAACACCTCTGAATCCTCCTGAAATCCCTTCGATTGGTGACAAGATCTCAGGATCTCCTCTGCAAATCCCTCCTCTAAAAGTTTTCAACCTGTCAGTTTCCTCTAAAAGCTGTCTAATTCCCCCTCTTTTTTCTCTCCAGCTATCCCTTCTCGCTTTCTTCTTGCCCTCTTTTCTCCCTTGTCTCTGTCCTTCTGTCTCATTTCTTTTTCTTGCCTTCTCTCCTCTCTCTCTCGCTCTCTCTGGCCCGGATCCCTCTGCACAAGGGGCCCCATTGTATCGTCCTAATCCAGAGGCAACACAGCTTTAGGGACATGCAGGGATAAAAGGCCCATTAAGCCCACAACTTTATGGGGGCAAATCTCTCCCTAATCCTTCGCTTTATCTAAACAAAAGCCCCTCTGCCTTAATCCACCTATGTGTTGAAAAAAAGAGAGGAAAAACTTGAGTGTCAGAGAATGAGAGAGAAGAGAGAATGAGAAAGAAAAAGAGAGAGAGAGAGAGAGAGAGAGAGTAACATCTCACACACTGAAGGATTGAACTATATGAAAGATCATACAGGGTCTACGTTTCCTGGAAGAGCTAAGTAATACTGACAAGCCTTCACCTGCATGGAGGAACTTTCACATGTGTTCACTATAACTGCTTTACGACTGGAATGAACCGTGAATAATATTCATATTTTGAATACTGTATATACTGAAGAAATTATATGAAAGTTGACTGGTCTTTTAAATCATTAGAGACTGAAATGTATGAATAGACTCTTACTGAAGGAAGTTTTTGGGTGAAGATAACTGCAGGGTCACAGTTGAAGAGAGCACAGCTCTTAGTAACAAGTGTAACTTTTGCTTATACAAATACATGCACATAGTTCAACAGACACAAAACTGGCAACATGTATGTTTCTATAATTAATTGGAAATGCAGGTTTGAATATGACTCACTACACTTAAATATATTTAGTTGTCAAGTTTATGAGTAAACCTGGTCAAACAACTGTAGAGTGATAACAGTTTCCAATTTTGTGATTTCATTTTTGTTTGTGGGGCCACCTTTTTGTTTACATTTAGATGACATATTTTGGTTAGTTAGGCTTACAGTTTTCTAAACTGAGCCCATAATGTTAAATCTCTGTGTTTTTACAGGTATGAAGCATTTTCTAAAAAAACTCCACCATAACTTTCCTTTCCATAATCTACACTATCAGCTACTGAAGCCCTACTATACGATATCATTCAAATAACATTCAATCACTGTCATTATTTTATATTTTTCCTTTACATCTAAACATTTCAGTAACATCGCACCAATTATACTCATCAGTACAATAGCTACAGAAAGGTCCAGTACCATGTTTCCTAATTTTAGATAGAAACCCCGTATATGAGAAGACACATTGAGTGGCACATGGCTGTGAACCAGGTCATCAAAAATGCAGCGAGACTTTGCTCATTCTAGGACTCCTCCAAACAAGTACTTCCATGTCAAAAGTCTTATTATTTTCATTTCAGTAGTTCCATTTTTTAAGTCTTTATGTCTTTGTGTCACAGTGAAAAAATGTCCAAACTATCCACTAGTGATACTCTACACAGGTTCAAAGCTTATAGGGTTGATTCAGGTGTGGCCTTTCCTCTTCTCTGCTAATATTGACACAAGGTGTGGCCTCCTAAAGCTGCAGATTCCAATTAAAGAAATGGGTTCATGAGGCCAAATCTTAACAACGATGACAAAGCTTAAGCTCTGCTGTGGAGCCAGAATCCTTTCACGTCCTCTAAAACATCTGTCTTTGCGACAATCCCACTGTGTCTGCTCTACTATACGGACAATCAAACCATAATCTGGAGCTGGATTTAGCAGACTGTGAGCTCAAGTCTGACGGTTTTAGTCAGAGCTCTGAGGGATAGGTGGTGGTACCAGCTGATACCTGCTGCATTAAGGGTACATCAACATCTGTGTGTTTCTCGTCATTGTTGCAAAGAAAATGTAAATACTGAGATGTAGATGTTGACTGATCTTTCAATGTGTTGAGTATGACATTATGCTGAGCAATTGATTGGTTTATGCTATTTATTTCCATCTACAAAAGCCTTTTTTTATAGCTTTTTAAAATGAAATTTAATTGAGATCTTTTCAGAATAAAATGCTCCACCAATCTGTCAAAAATGCAAGCAAAGCTTACTTTTACTTTCAGCATGACAGTCATCATGTTGCCTTCATTAACACTCTCAATTACCGTCCTCTCTCCGGCTCCGTTCCTTCTTAATAGAGCTAACACAGAGTTAATGAAGCAAATAGTTGGCACAATTTAGTCATTAGAGACAATTTAGACAATCCAATGCAATTCAACTTAGACCAGGAGACGAGCAGAGTAGTCTGGGAGAAACCCAACAATCAGCCATCCAAACCAAGCACATACAGTCCTCTGCAGAGAGAGCGTGTAAAGAGAGCTTTCAACTGGATTGAAGGAATTTTCCCTCCGGTGGTATCACTCGTAATACTTGAACCATTATAAGGCTGATCAGCAATTGGCTGAAGGCATCTCTGTTTTCTCCGTGCAGGGATTACACCTGGCCTCAGGAGGAGGAAAATGTTTCCCAAAGAGGCAGACGGAGAGGCAGCCTGGATGCATTCCACCACAATAAAGTATAAATCCTCCTCTTCACAGCGTATTACAGGAATGAACATAAGGGATTGTGTCATTGTTGCCCTATAATCTGGCTTTAAACTCCTTGTTTTACAAATGGTCCTCTTTAAAAAGCTCTTTCTTTTTGTGTGGGTCTTTTTTCCACATTCTCTTCATCCTGAATTAACCTGCTGTTTCCTCATCAGCAGTGTTTTATTCTTTGTTCTTGTGCCTTCTAGATTTGGAGGTATAGCTATCTATATTTGCTGAATTCCCAGGTAATGTGTGACAATGTTTAATTACACACAAGGAAAGTGCTTCTACTCTCCTTCTAAAGGTCTTGTGCACAGTGCATCATATTCTTTTTAGCTGTTGGTGATATGCTCCTAATTTGGCGTGTTCCCAGTATAGACCATTCACACTGCCAAACACAGTACATAATAGGTTATTATAATATCCCAAATGCCTTTCCACATGTCCTTGCCTTCAAAAGCTAAGGGCAATATCATATCCTGCTTTGGAAGTGGAGATGGAGGCACTTTTTCTGTTCGCTGAACAGGCAGCTTGCATGAAATTACTCATGATAGAACAGCTGTCATCTCTTCTTGTGTCTTTACTGAGACGGAATACTGAGACCTAATCCAAAGTTGTCCAAATTAATGATTGTAAACTATATACAAAGAAATGCAATTGAGTAATCCCTTCATCAATACAAATCATTTTGTACATCTACCCAGTTTTACAATAACGTCAGGGAGGTGGATAATTGGCGGCAACATTAATTACTTGATGAATAATAACTTTGTAATGATATATAAATCATTGGTTTTGTTTTTTAGGCTCTATGGATGGCAATGTCATCCATACGTTCCTTATCTCCAGAGGATGCATCCTTTGGTGATCCCCTGTATTTTCATCTGGCACCATCATCAGGTCAAAATTGGCATATGTCCAATATCCTGCAAATCAAATGAGATTTTCGAATATGCTTTACTTTTCAGAGTGTTTTCCTGATGTGTGAAGTGCTAATTAGCAAATGTTAGATGGCTGACATGCAAGACTCTGTTAGCACGCTGGTGTTGGCATTCAGGGCAAAGCCCAACAGAGCTGCAGCATGCTTATTCTTGTTATTCTATTGTGATTGAGACAGACAGGTAACATATGAGAGATGTAGCCAGACTAGTGACTAGTCACTTTTAACTTTGTAATTATGTGTTTTAGATTTCAGGCCACGGCGAAGCCCAATAAATCTTTTTGAGTCCCTGTAACGATTTTCCATGAAACGTTCTGCATCAAGTTATGTTGACAGACGCTTAAACAAAAGAAGCTCTTCATCAATTTCTTATTAGGATGCGTTAGTTGTGGTGATTGAGACTTCTGATGGATTAGAGAAACAAGCAACTGTGACTGATAAGAGTTGTGGCTCGGTGACCAAAATGATTTATGGAATATCAATGTTTTGGCTTGCTCCAAAATCCAGCATCTTTCCTTGAAAAGTAATAGAAAATTAAAGTTTGATGTTGCTTTTTACGACATTTGGTACAAACTGAAATTTGAGTTGTTTCTTAGAGCAGTACTTAACATGTTAATAGTGTTGGGCATGATTGATCCTTCTGTCTTTCTCAGAAACACACACACACACACACACACACACACACACACACACACACAGACACACACACACAAAAACATTCACTGTTGCCCCTTTTGAGAACATTATATTCACTTTCCCTAACCACACTTGCCTAACCCTGAACCTAACTCTTAACCTTACTTAAAATCGGCAAACCATTCCCAAGTCTGAAATGTGCCCCCAAAGACACACGCACACACGCACACACACACGCACACACACACACACAGTCACAGATTGGTGTGAAGCCAGGCAGCAGGTCTGGCTCCAGCCCGCTGTCCTCTGGTCATCTCTTCACTTGATCTCTTTCTTCCTTGTTTTCTTCCTCCTGCTCCTTGTTTGAGTCTCAGAGATCTCGCCCCCCACGCCCCCCTCCCCTCCTCCTCGTCCTCCTCCTCCTGGGCTCTCTCCACTGCCTCTGAAAGGAACCTTGCTGGGCTCAACTGTCTGTCTAACGAGCTGGGCAGGACGGTCACAGTGGGGTATACAATTGTGTGCGTCAGTGTGTTTACACTTGTGTATGTGTTTGCAGTGAGCACTTAGTGTTTTTAGGGCGTCTCCACATGAAAACGCACTTTAGGCCGTATTTGCGTTTTTTCTTCTCACACACAAACACACACACACACACACACACACACACACACACCACACCTCTCAGTGATCCTCCAGCACTTTTCCACAGCAGGGAACAGAGGGAGGAGGTAGAGCAGGAGGCTAATGGATATGTTTGTTTACCTATTTGTCCTTGACATGATCAATTGATCAGCAGGCTAATTCACTGCCACCATGGGCTCATTACATTTCCATTTAAGTTGCAAATGGTTTTCTTCAATGCTTCATCTTCTTTTTCCCACATCTACTGCGCTTGTGTGTGGCGTGGATGTACAGTAGAGATGTTTGTCTTCACACACCTCTGGAGCACAACATAACCAAAACCCTCCTCACATCACCTCTGTTTTTGTCTTCCTTATTTTTCATTTTATATCGAGTACAACAGGGATAATTACCTTTATCATGAAGTGGATGTCAGTCATTAAGGCTGTCATCAAGCCCCCCACACACACACACACACTCACACAGTCCCCTGGGAGAAGTGTGAGCTAATTCCTGGGCAGTAAAACCCTGTGATTATGTGTTGCTGGAAAGATTACAGTGAACGATTACTGATGTGGAATTTAAACAGTGAGGAATAAACAGGCAAATTGAGCAGCAGGAGATCGACATTATTGCAGATGAGCTTCTGGTAAAGCCGTTTTGAATACATTTGAACAGCTGTTCTGGACATTTCAATGAAATAAAATCAACATTTTGGTAAATGATGCTCTTTCTGGCCGGGAGTTAGACGAGACGATACCACTCACATCTTTTCATTTATAAATAAGGAGTCAAGAGACGGTTAGCTCTCCTTAGCATAAAGACAAAAGTATTTGTATCATGTTTACATAACCCACTTAACAAGAAAGCAAATAGGCGTATTTTCCAAAACGTGGAACTATTCATGGAAGTGTGTTAGCACACTTAAAATAGTTAATTTCTATTTTCCTGAAATATATATATTTTTTTGTGCAAGGTGAGAATTGATGGATTGATGGATGGATGAATGGCAGGGTCTTTATTACGACATCTCATGGGATTCATTTGTTTCATTGGCTTGTTGGGCCATAATGGGCTTTATATGATGACTCCTCACCCCTGTCAGATTCCACCATGATCCAAACAAACGCACACATTCATCACCATCTAATACACACACACACACACACGCACGCACACACACACACACACACACACACACACACACACACACACACACACACACACACACACACACACACACCGGATCAATGGTCATATATTTGATCTCTGACAAGCCTGACACTTGCACCCACGAGGCCTTTGGTCACTCTGTTTCTCTTGACCACTCCTTATGCAACACACACACACACACACACACACACACACACACCCACACACACACACAAGCACTTTTCCCTCTCTCACTCCTTCCTTCCCCGGACACACTTGTCAAGGACCTCGTTGACCCCTCACCCCACCCCACTTGGCACTGTTATTGATTTTTTCCTCCGACCCTCTCAATCTGGGATGAGGAAGAGTGAGAACGGGATAATTAGTCGCCATACTCAGGTATGAGGGAAGGGACGCTGAGGATGAAGAGGAGCAATCGATGCAAGCTCGTGGCTGAGCTTGCAGCAGCAGAAACGGTCGGCCATGGTGAAAATCCAAAAGCTTGTTTGAGCAACACTGATGGGGAAGAGAGGGGAGATGGTCGAGGCATTGTTTGTTGACTTGTCATGTTTTAAATATGTATTGGTATTTTACTGAACACGGGACACAAAAGTATTAGTACTACAAGAGAAAAAGTATACTGTAATAATTATAAAACTACAGTATTCAATATGTTGTGCAGTACAAATAAAGAACTACCCACAAGATGTTACAAATGATTCATATCCCTTAAAGTTGGAATTTTTCTCCACAGAGCACAGCTTTCCTAAATACTGTATACATTTTTTTTTTTTCAGAGGATGGATGGTTTTCATCTTCTCTTTGTCTTTCCTTACTTCTGGGTTGGCATGCAACACTATAGAGCTCAGTTGCTATTATTCTACGTGCGTTCAGAAACTGAACTCCCTCCTACTGTTTTAGCAGTCAAGTGCTTGTTTCCCTGGTTTCCTTTCATCTTTCTACTGTATATTCCCTAATAAATACATGAAATGTCCAATACATACACAGCTGTTGTGTATTTCAGGCTGCGCCGAGGGGTTTGTGAAACCCAGGGGCAGTCTAATTGCTTAGATTTGTTCCAGAGCATCACATGAGCAGAGCCACACTCGCACACTAAAATGCAAATTATTCCAGTACATTTTTAAAAGCTTGACATGAGTGTCCGGACTAAACTTAATATGGTCAAAAATAGATGCAGAAACTCATCACAAACCAGGATGAAAGACAACATCTTACATGTTTCTCTCACCATCATTTCAGAAATGTCTTAATTTTCACCAAAACACAATCACAAGATATTTTGCTGCATATGTTTTACCTCTTCAAGCTGAACTATTGTGCGATTGATTGTGTCATATTTTAGATTTGCAGGAACACAACTCCATACTAACCACAAATAAATCTGTGATTTAGACTGCTTTTAATTTAATTTTAAATATCAACCAATGTAACATAATCATTTGAGCATTTCATTATTACATCATTATTACATTATTACATGGGAGACTGTGGGTCAGTGGTTAGCAGGTCTGTCTTTCAATCAGGGGGTTGGCGGTTCAATCCCTGCCCTAGTCGTTGTGTCCTTGAGCAAGACACCTAAATTGCTCCCTGTAGCTGTGTCTACAGTGTATGAATGTAATAGCGTCAGCTAAATGACATGTAATGTAATGTATGTACATATACTAATGTCCTTCTTTAATGTTTGTCATTTCGAGGAGTACATAATTGAATAAACTGTGCAGTATCTTAGTATTTAGCAGATAAAGTCAGATTCTCAGCAAGATGACACGTTGTCTTTGTTTTTTTGCAAGTCACACAGATGCAGCATACCAATGTTTGTTTGATACATGTGTGCTCACTCTTAGTGGTAAGCAAAAGCTTTTCAAGCAACTGTGGGTCCTTTTTAACGGTCTTGCAATAATCCATTCTCGCTCCTCCACTCCACCACCTCCTTATGGATCAGGTTAGAGATTTCACAGCAGTGTTCGGAGGTGACACACTTCGACATAATCTTCCCTTTCTTATTTAATTTCCCACCATCCTCTCAGCTGATTCTCCCCCTGTCACTTTAGATGCAGCTGAGAGACTGATTTGGCTTCCGTAATCTGTTCTTGCATTCCCCCCTCCTCTACTTGAAGAAACCTCGAAATATCATAAGGAGATTATTTCATTCGTAATTGATTGAGTGGCTCCTCACCACAGACCAAGACACTTCAAAGTGTCTGAATTAAGACTTGGTGACTGAGGCAGGGAGGGGTGTGAGGAGGAAACGTGGCTTCATGAGGCTACTGCCGGGTTCGAGCAGCTGAGACTCACTGGCTGGCAAATAAGAGTTGAGTCTGATCCTGTGACGGCAGCTAATTGGCTAAAGCAGACACATCAGTCAGAGGAACATTTAGACGAGGCACCGCAGCTCCTGCAGACTGGATTCCAGGCTACAACATGGTCCACTAAGGATGATACTTATGGAGAAGAAGTTTGTAAACCACTGACACGTTTAGCCTTTTTCAGTTTCAAGGTCATTTTCAGTCATTAAGTATTCATTTTCTGAAGATTTTGCCATTAAAGGACTACAATTTTGTAAATGTGCATAATCGCTTTCTTGCTATGGGTTAGAAGAAGAAAATAAAAAGTAAAACACTTATATCTGTCCGTTTGATATGAAGCTGGAGCTAGGAGACATTAGCTTAACAATATAGGACTGAAAACGGGGCAAACTACTTGCCTGGCCCTCTCAATAGGTAATAACATCTGCCTACCAGCATCTTTAAAACTCACTAAATTATATATTTGTGAAATGTACCCAAAAAAACAAGGAAGTGAAAACAACAAGTTGTGGTTTTATGAAGGTTATGTGCGGGACTATATCTTGGGTGTGAGCAGTGACTTTCTGGACTTTCATTTTCACATACACATTACAGATTAAACATTGGATAACATGTTAATTAGTAAGCTTTGTTTCCCCCAGATTCCAGTCTTTATGATAAACTAAGCTAACCATTTCCTGGTTCCAGCTTCACATTTAACAAGCAGAGGTGTATCAATCTCTTCTTCTAATTCTCAGCCAAAAAGCAAATATAAGCATATTTCCCAAAATGTAAGAACATTCCTTGAAAAGGCAGATGGGATTCAGAATTTGTGTCTATTATTGATCACAGGACGGCTTCATCCTGCAGATTTGTAGCTTCCTGAGCGCTCAGCATTTGAACTCCCAGACTATACTTCCTGCACCCTTCAAGCAGGGGAGATGCCCTCCGCCCCGTTGTCTGCAGAGTCAATCCAAGTAGCAGGTTAAGCATTATGCTTTGCTTCCTATCAGGGGTTTGCACATATCCCAAATGATCACTTATGAGTCTGAAGTAAAGTCTTTGGGGCCTGAAAGAGAGAAGATGAGAGGGGCCGTTTCTATTTCATCTTTTCACCCCAAATCACCCATCTCTATCTAATTTCGCTCCATTTTCTCTCTTTCACTCCTCTCTTTCCCCCTTTTCCTTTCTCTTCTACTCATCCTTTTGTCACTCCATCACCCCATTCCTCACTATCAGTCCTGACCCAATGCTGATCTTAATCCTCTTACCTCACGGCTCCATTACCCACTTCAGCCATTTTGCATATACACCAAAGAAAGACAGGCTCCTCTTCTCTGTCTCGAACCCAAAGCTCAGTCCTTCAATCTCCCCCAAATATAGATCCCCCAAACCTCTGCCATATATACCTTTTCTTAGTGTATATGATTTCATTTTCAATCAAATGTGAATGTTTCTAAATCTGAGGGGGCAACGATGCTTTGTTAGGGAGGGGGTAAATTTATTCGTACCCCTTTTCTTTTTCCGAGCCTTCATCCAAATTGAAAATGGCGTAAGTCAGTTCCCAGGCGGGTGTGGCCGAGCTGTAGGATTATCTCCTGTTTTGTGTTGTTTTTAATCCCTAAATGCCACTTCTGGTCCCATCACTGCTGATAGGGAAATGCAAATGTGTCCCCACACTGCTCATTTGCTGGATAGTAATTTACCACGTCATTGTTGGTAACATAAGTGAACAAGAATTCATCCCTCAGGACATTTATTTATTTATCTAAAATGTTCTTTTTTCATGCTCTGTAATTCATCATGTCAGTTATCTCCCTTTCTGTTTATGATCTCTTATTTTTCTTTCCTTTCTTTCGTTTCTAATTTACTGTTTCTCTCTCTCTCAGGGGAGAGATTAAGCCCTAATCCCCTGATGCCCCATGGTTAATTGATATGATTTAACTATTACAAGGCCCTGGGTGGTTCCACACTGCTACCTCAGAGAGCGTGCACCCTCCGCTGAGAACCACGACCTTCCCTCGTTCCCCCATCCGACCCTCTGCAAGCGTCCCCCAATTCAACCCTCCTTTCCTCCTTTTTCTCTGATGCCTTTTCCCATCTATCTCTTTCATCCCCCTTCTTCTTGTGCTTCCCCTTCCCCTCCACCTTTCCCCACTTCTGTTCTCCCCTGACGCCCCTCTTTCTTGCTCCCAGGGGTCACCATTCAGGAGCAGTTATCTGAACACACTGGGAGTTTGTCTGCCCCCCGAGACCAAAAGTTCAGTTGAAAGACTTAATAAAGCCCTATATGCCTTGGAATGTATGTATATAATAAGAATTATGTTTATGAGGATGGAAATAAAAGGAGCAGATTAAAGGTTTCCCCTTCCATCGCCTTTCTGACTTTTCTGTTTAATAGTGTGCAAAAAAAAAGAGACAAAGCACACTGACTCAACAAATCACCATAACACTAAACATGTCTCTGTACAATATAGTTAATGTGGACATAATACGAACAGGAATGTTTGAATGGTGATCAGAAAATGACTTTCTGACAAGGATGTTAGGATTTTGTCTGTCATCATCATCATCATTATCATCAATAAAAAGGTAAATGCATTATGCCAAAGCTTTACCAAATGAGCTCATATTCTTTATAAGAATAATTACTTTTGAATTTTGCATTTAATGGTATTGCCACATGCTGTCTAAACCGTCTGATGGCTTTAGGACATGGAGACAAAAAGTGAAACTGCTGGGTATATGTGTAGAAAATCCCAGGATTTCATGGCATTTCCCACAACAAATCCAGAGATTTGTCTGCAACTCTGTTGCTCATAATCTTTAAATCTTGTTTGTGCAGCAACATGATGCTACAAAAATCCCATACAAATTCACACTAATAGGTTTTATATGCATGGTTCTTGTACACTTTCTGTATTTCTTTTGTTTTAAATATATGAATAAAATCTGTATTTTATTGCCCTTTGCCTCTCACTGCCTTATAATTGCTGGTGTAATCATTTAAGAATCCGTCTGTTGAGCATTATCCTGGTAGTTCTTTGTAGTTTATTAGTTCTTGATAAACAGTTAATTGAGTTTATTTGCTGTTTTGCTGAGTTAGATGAGAAGATTGATCACTTTTCATGTCTTAGTGATAAATACAAGGCTACAGTGAGGAGACAGTTAGCTTAGTTTAGCACAGTGACTGGAAACCTGGTAAAACAGCTAGCCTTGTCCAAATATTAAAATAAATGTATCAACCAGTTTAACATTGTGTATCTTGCTAATGTATGGCTGACTCGGTCTAATTGGAGTGAGTGTGTATGAGTTTGTGTTGAAGAAAAGCTTTTATTTGACACTCTTACATTCCTCATATACACCCTGCTGCCCTTAGACCTGGGCAGAGTGTGTTGACTCTATTATCAGTCCAGTGTTGAAATGTTACACCCCGACTGTGAAGACGTAACATGAACTTCCTTTCACCACATCTCTCTCACTCTGCTTTCTCCTCTCCTTCCTACATCTCTCACTATACACATAATCATTTTCTGGCATTCATAAAGACTCATGCATGTCTACCGCACACACAAATCCCTTCCCTACCAGCTTTGAAACCTGAGTGGGTGTCGGTCATATTTCTCATGCTGATGGAACATTCTGCCCAGGTCTGAAAACATGATAAATAGAGGGCCGCACTGTCTGCTCTCGGCTTTAGCATGTATTTGTAATGTGATCATTCTCGAACCCGCAACCTGCTTGTGTGCTTTAATCATCAGCTCAGATCAAAACATCCTTCCCTCAGCTTTTAAGGCGAGACACCACAGGCTAAAACATTCAGACTATAAAGAAGACATCCAAATACACATTTAGGTGTTTATTTTACTTCACTTTGTGTATTTGCATCTGTCGATTTCTCCTAAATTTATGCATCTAAAGTTCGCGTTATTTTATTTGCATATTTAAACATAACATTTTAGGCGATTTGTAAAACTTTTTTTTGGTGTGTGTGTGTGTCTGTGGAGTTGTTGTGTTGGCTGAGGACTATGTTCCTCTGCAAGCTGTGTAGGTGTTGATGGAACATGTCATCAGAGGGATATAGATGTTTGGGGTTTAGAGTGTCAATGAAGGAGGGCTGAGATGTATCTGTGTGTGTGTGTGTGTGTGTGTGTGTGTCCAAGTGGGTATTAAGGGTTATGTGTGTGTGTTGCCCTGCCGTTTACCTTTTAGCTCACCTTAATGTCTGCGTCCACTCGTCTTTCTTCTCCTCCCACTCATCCTCCTGCCCTGCTCCTCGCAGCCCCCATAAGTCACTGAGGTATTTCCACAGTAGTGTGTCAGTGTTAATATTTACTCTGATCTCATGGCTGGACAGATAAGCTCCTCCTTGTCACCCAGCATACACCTCTTATAACTCTCTTATAAGGGCCTTGTCCACTGGATGTATGAATGTAGAATTGGCTAAAATATAACTGAAAATAAAAAATTAAAATATATGCACCGTTAATCAATTATTATTTGGTCACTTAAATAAAATGGTGGCCAGTAAGTATTGTTGCAAATAAGGAAGGAACCAATAGGGTAATTTTCTCCTATAGACGTATACAATCTGGGTTATGTTTTCAACCAGAGGAGTCGCCCCTCCTGATGGCTATTAGAAAGAATGCAAGATTAAGGCACTTCCGCATTGGCTTCACTTTCGAAGTTTGAATTATGCTTTGAATGTGCACCTAAACGTCTCTGCTAACCTTAGGGCGAAATGAGTAACCATGAGGAGCCGAAGCGTACACCTCCCCCATATAAACAATGCAGAGGGATTTGCTTACGCGAGCTGAGGGTTGAACATCTGTGGGGAGGCAGGTTCAAAATGGACAAAAAAGTGTGTGCGGTACACAAGTTGTACATACAGAAAATAACCAGTCTGCGTGCAGATCGCAGAAGTAGCCTTCAGTCTTAGTTACGTCCCTTATTCTAGACACAATCGGACCTTGTCATAGCAGTGCAGTCTGTTATTGGTCTCTCAGCCTCCTCCAAGAATAATTTATTCTTCTGTAGTTGAACAATGGTGCATCTTGTGATTTTATTCTGACAAACTAACAGCCAAACCTGACCAATATATTGACTTGCTAATATTATTTAAGAAAAGCACACTGCACCAAACAAATGAGCTCAGAAAGTCATGCTGTGCTTTTTTGTTTTAGAGTTGAACATCTCTATAATCTAGCAATTTCTTTGATGTGCCTGCATGTGTGCTTCTCTGTGAAATAGTATGTGTGATGTTGGAGTGTTTATCTTTTCAAAGCGGCGTCTCCATGGAGCTGAGTTGTCTCTGTCAAACCTCTGGGTCACTGGGTCGTGAACCCTGGGTAAACTTCAAGCTGCGGCCTCCCAGCAGGAGAGAGAGGCCCAGTCTGTTCAGCAGATCAGCTGCAGATCAACTATAATGCTACACTGAACATAAGGCCTCATCACAAATCTCACCTACTAATAGAAAAAATATATCAGTTTTGTTGCGACATGCTTCTCATCAACTGGGCTTTTAATTTATTTTAGTCAACAGTTTAGGCATATATCATGTTGGCAGACCTGTGGGCTGTTGAGGCGGGTAATATGCCACAAAAGATGAAACCCTTGTTTTTTGTATTGTCTAACCCTCTCTAATTATCAGGAAGAATGACAATGTATTACATTCAGATAATTGATACAGCAGCAAATAACTGTTTGCAATGTAAAGACATGGAGTAATGTCTACCTGAGCAGAAAATGAAGTTGCTTTCCATCTGTGTGTGTTGTTATCCAAGCCTCCACATTCTTAGTTGGCATAGCAGGGCCGACTGTGTATCCTTTAATGCATGTTAGTGCACGTGAGAGGGCCCCACTGGTTAGCTCACAGCCGCTGGTCTGCACTGCTCTCACATGGCGGTTACAGCTGATAACGGTGTCCCAACCGACAGGCACAGACGCATAGCCCCCACCCTCCAGTTTCCCCTTGGGTAAGTTAGCTCTAAGCATGTTTCCATTATTTGTGCTGTTAGCGCTGTTAGCTACGTACTGCTGGCTCAGGCGCCGCCATGTTGAGAGCCGTCGAGATGCATTCGAAACTCCCCGTCTCGTATTATGCACCTTTTAAAAGCACTATGAGTCCTTCGGTTCTGTCTTTTGTCTTGTGTTTCTCCCGATTCATTGTTTTCTCTGCTCTAACAGCAGACTATCCGAGTTTTAATTGGCCCCTGGCAACAATTTGACAGTCGATAGAGCAACGACCCTCATTAAACACCTATTTCACTTCCATTTGGTATCAAGGGGGGGGAAAAAACAGAAAAAAACAATCAGCAGAGTCTGACTTTTGATGGAGAACAATGATGATTTAGTTAAACTGAAAATCCAATGCCTCCCTCCTTCAGTCCTGCGATCAGCACTGAAAAACACCTTATCCAGTCGATCCTACAGAAAAAGAAAGGGGGAAAAAAAGAAAAGCTGGCTCCTTTTCTTTATCCCCAAAGCAGGATAACAGCCCGCGTTAGGGGAATATCCACGCCTGCCAATTGCAGTAATGGCCCCTAATTCCAAATTAATTCAGTCTAAATGAACTGTCAGAGGGAGATTGATTTGTTGGAGCTGCAGTCTTGATGAGTGCTGTCATGGGAGGGGGTGATTAGGCGCTGAGGCCTGCGTTGCTCTCTTAGAGCCTGAGGCTATGAGGCTGGATTTCTCTTTTTAGACCTGGACCTGAGCAGTGGCAACACCAGCTGTTTTTGGGATGACAGGTAAGGGGACATGTGGCCACTTGGGGATGACGTCCACTGAGTAGGTGGAGGTGGGGAGCAACCGATCTGGGGCAAATTTTCTATGGAATTGATGGGACAATCTGACGCTGAGGGGAGGTTGATAGGTTTCTGAAGAGTGTGTTGTATTAAGAGAGAACTTCTTGCAGAAATACCCACAAAGACCAACACATGTTGCATTAATTTTACAATTATGTCTTGTGTGTTTCTTTGTGTTTCATGTATACAATGGATTCCAGCCTCCTCCACACCAAAAAAGTTGCTTCTTCATATAGTTTCAGGCTTTTTCTATGAAGACAACCTTATTAATAGTCTCTCTTCAAAGTTAATTAGCTGTGGAAACGAGGCCAGGGGCACTGGCGTTTCTACCCAGAGGACTTTACTATCCCGGCTGATTCCTGTGCTAGGCTAATTATTTCCCAATAACCTTACTTACTGGCCATGCTCCCTCCTCTGGGCCTGAGCCTAACAAGCGTCACCCTGCGACTTGAGAGGCTGTTCTGCTTGGAAGTTTTTAGCCACCTGCCTCCCTGCATGCCCGCCACCGCAGAGATGATTTCCTCCACTTCCTCCCTCTGAGAGGAAGCGAGTTCAGAAGCTCTCGGAGGCGTGAGGGTGGTGGCTTTCTAAAGGCTCTGCTGTTTGATGTCGAAAATTAAATTCCTTCAAATTCGCCATTAACGCTATTACTTAAAGTATTGGACACACTCCTAAGTATCCCAATGGCATTATGTCTGCTGTCATTAAGTTTGCCCTTTCCTGAAGCTCTCGGTGCAAATATCAATATAAAAAAACTCTAAATAGTTAACCTTATTACCCTGGCTGTTTATTTTTACTGTTTATTTACTTTCTTATTTATATATTTCCTCTCCCACACCCAAAGCAGAATTGTCTGCTCTCACATACCGCACATATGAATAAATATGGGCCACATACATATTCTGAGGGCTGAAAAGCTGTTTATCATGCAAAGAGGGAACATCAGAGGCTAAGAGGGGAGGTGGCTAAAATAGGCTGAGCTATTAGAATAGATATTAGAATATATTAGAATATTGGAAATTAAATGTGAACTTGTGATCCATTGACATACTTGAAGATGAAAGGAGAGAGAAACTAACACTTTAAAGACCAACAAGATAAAAGATACCGTAGGAAATAGCATTTTCCAGTTGAAAGATAATTATTGAAATGTGGCATCACCATTTAGAGCAGACATGTATAAAGTCAGTCTGTAATCTATAACATACATTTCTGACGCTTTGTAGTGTAGTTGTCCTATTAATTACTGCATGTGTTTGTTTCTACAGGAGTGTTTTTCTCGGCCGTACTGCATTAATCCCCCTTTAAAGCTGTCCCATTACAATCCTCTCTAAGCACACAGCCTGAGGCCGCTGCTCAGAAGCTGCCCTGCACATACACTAACATGCAACATCCACTAATGGTCAGAGAAACATGTTTTTCTTCTTCATTGATACTGATCATAACAGATTACATGTGAGGCTTCTTCATAATAAGTGAAGGATGCATGACGCGTATCTTTGATAAATTGGTTGTTTTTTGCAGACTTGTCATGCATCCAGCTTAAAGTGCTATTAATTCCTGACGGCCCTCAGAACAACACGGGCTAAGAGGTGTTTGTCGGTAAAGAAAAATATCGGCCTTAGATGAGATGAGATGCCACTTTATTGTTCTTGTAATCTTTCGCCACTGAATATATTTCAAACGACTCAGATCAGATACTCAGAGAAAAACACATTAAGATGAATAATATCAGCACATCTAATCTAATCTAAAAGAATCCTGACCGTGGTATTCGGTGTCCTCCTTTGGTGTTTTTACAGAAGGTGTAAAAACACCATATAAAACCCATTTGATTAAAAATAAATTGTGAAAAAATAAAAAAGCTCCACAGACATAAACACATATTGTGCTTCTCATAGCATTCTGTTTATAACAGATTGATAATGTCATGGTAGACATTATCAATCTGGTGGTAGTATTTCTGTTTAGACTCACATATTAACATTATACCAATTTTCATGAAAATCTCCAAGATTCACACCTGCAGACCTGCAGAAACCTTCTGCATGAGGCAAAACATTCTTTACCATTTTTTGTGTAAAAGAAGAAGAAATCTTAAAATGGGAACTTATCCAGACTTATGCAGCTGCTTATTTGTATCACATTGTGGCCCACTTGCAGTATATCAGCCTGGAGCCGGGACACACTGTGTATTATGTTTGCTTTCAGACAAACTGAACAAAACAGGTTTAAACAGGAAACCACCATTTTCAAATAGACCAATATAAAAATGCACTTTAAGTAAATGACACGATCGTTTAACTTTTTTCAGTGTAGCTTTATGTATTAAACGGCACTGCTGTATTGACTCTTTTTGCAGTCTCAGTTAAAATTAACCAAATCTTTTGTGATGGTTGAACTGGATCAAATGAGAACTGAAATATTTATTGGATTATCAAATCAACTCAAACTGAAAATGTGATAAAAAAAAAATATATAACAAAATATACCTGTACAAACACTGGAAATCACTTAGGCTGTGGTGAATAAAGGCACTGCGACTATGTGAAAATGTGCAGCAACCTCATACTTTATAATCCTTATTTATTTGCTGATACATATTGATTTGAGCATCATCCACACATCAAATGCTTAAAGTTGAAAAAAATAATGCTCAGAAAGCACAAGACTGTCCTCTTAAAAATAGATGTATATAGTTAAATAGATAAATAGATAGATAAAAACATTTAGAGGGAAAGGAGCAAAGAGATTGAAAAAAAGGCCAACATCTCAGAATAAAATAAACACATCACGTGAATTCTCGTGTTCTTTTCAATTCGTCTATAATCTATTTCAACCTAAAGTTTCCTTTTGTCCTCCCACAATGCACCTGGGGCCATAATAGAACCCGGGCGTCTCATTTCCCTGATGGAGCTCCGCTCTGCCTGACACCACTGTCCACACACTCGTTAACAACTTTACTCCTCCGGTTGCCCCCGGCAATGCGCTGGATGGATAGACGGCCCCAACGTCTCCTTGTCTAACTCTCACTCCGTCTGTCTCTACATCAATCCCTCTTCCTCCTCTCGTCTTCCTTTTCTTCCTCTTCCTCCTCTCGTCTTCCTCTACTTTGTCTCGTCTTCCTCTTCCTCCTCTCGTCTTCCTCTACCTCCTGAACCATTGACCTTCTCCTCCTCCACAGCTCTGACCTTTCACTCCACACTGCGATTCTTCAGTTTCATTGTTTTTTCCTCATCTGTTCACAACCTCTGTGCTATTCTGCTTTAAGCCCACTCTCTGATCAATACAGAGTGGGGCTTTCTGACTGCATACATCCTAGTCCATGGCAGCTTAGCCTATCAATACTATTTAAATTCTCCTTATGGCCCCAAACAAGCTTCTGCATTATTTAGCAGGTATGCGGTCAATTGCACATTATCTACACAACATTAACAGGTAAATGGGGTTTGGGTGGAATCTGTCTCACAGTAGTCGCTGAGCAATGTGGCTACGAGCATCTTTGTCACACTAGACAGTCAATATGGTGGGTTTAGTCTCTGAATCCAATGTGCAGATCTCCTTATCTGTCTCTAACTTCTATGACATTTTCCTAATTCAGTGAAATGCAGATGTCTTTTAGAAGAAGAAACAATGTCAGAGTTCAGCTATTAGAGAGAGAAACAGCCACAACATGCAGTGACAAACTGCAGGTACATCCCTCTTTTTTACAGTCTCAGTTTCCTTTGTCGGCCCCCCACTAAATGGAACAACATTGTTCAATCCAAAGCAGCAACACAGCCATAAGTGTAATGTACTTCTAGATGTAGGAAAGAATGGGCTACAATAAAAGCCGGGTCTCATTTAGCGTGGAAATGTTTTCCCATCTCCTGAGTTGAAAGGGGAAGTATTCATTAAGGAATAAATCAAATGAGCCATGACTGCGACAAGGTTGGAGTGAAAATTCAATTTGTATTCATAAACAGCCACAAGCAAGGAGGTGATAATTCAGAGGAGTTGGGTTACTGAAGCTGTTTGGTACTTGTTATTTAAAAGACCCTTGTGTGTGTGTGTGTGTGTGTGTGTGTGTGTGTGTGTGTGTGTGTGTGTGTGTGTGTGTGTGTGTGTGTGTCTGTGTGTGTGTGTGTGCGTGTGTGTGTGTGTGTGTGCGTGTGCATGTATACAGTACATCCATGTGTGTGGTTGTGTCTGTCTGTGTGTGTGTTTCTTGCACTTGTATCCCTTCATATAATAATGAAGTCTGTTGGCTCTATTACTTATGATAATTTTCCAAATATTGTTTAAACTTTAAACTCAATCACACTAAACAAGCACCAGAGCTAATGTTCTTCCATAAATGTAATGTTTTTGAATTGTTTTGCAGACTTCATTATTAAAACTATTGTAAAACTGGTTTAAATGAAAGTCCTTCACACGTGAAGTTAAGTTTACTCATGAAAATTAGCACATCAAAAACAAAACAATTCTTAACAGAATCTCTGCAGTCATTACCTAAAAGAACAACCTAAACATGTCTGCAGTAGCGGGTCAGGAAGTTTACCTGGGGGATAAATGTCCAATAATCATCACTTCATCCCTCGGCTTCCTGCAAACAAAATACACGGTTAAGATATTTATGTGTCACGCACTCACACTCTAGATGGGGACACAATATATCATTCACATCCCAGTGCATGAGCAGACACACACTTCTGATACAAACTAATCACTCTGCGTCCTCTAATCATGTCAGATGGCCCTCTTGTTTATTACCAAGTACCTCAAGTTGGAGCTCAGTATAATCAAACCATCTTTTATTTTATTTTGGTAGACAAAATAGCAGACATTTGACATTAAGAAAACATTGAGGGGCTTCAGTGATGAGGAACCATGTGCTCTGTATTATGAACCTGTGTTGGTGTGTGAGAACAAATGTTTGTGCTAAAGTGTTTTCACATGTCTGATAATATGTGTGTGTGGGGGGAGAGGGGAGTGTGAGCATATTTAATACATACATAAATGTTTTTGAAAAAGAAAAGAAAAATGGAGCACCTCTGGTGCCACCTCAGGACCATATGTGATAAAACAGTTAACTATTACACACATTTCTTTTTACATGATCTTCACCCTTTTTGCATTTATTTGATCCGATATTAGATTGTTTTTTGTTTTTTTAAGATTGCAATTTCTTTTAGTACTTATCTTCGCTGCCAGTCCAGCCATACTACACAACACTGCCAACTTCCAGTAGTTGGAAAGCACATGAAACCAAAAGAGGTCTGGTTGGTGCACATCTCCTCGGTTACACTTTGTTAACGCTCTACTTCCAGCTAACCCCTCCATCCTCAGACAGCGGGAGCCTCTTCTGTTCTCAGACAGTGTTTGCTATAAAGGGAAAAAAAGAAAAAACAAACATATTTTGAGCAGAGAGAGAAAGGAGGAGAGATGAGAGATGGAAAGAGGATGAGTTATTTGCTGTGTTAGAGAGGCCGCCAAAATCCATTACCTAAGTGTTCTTTATCTTTTCCATATGCTTTTGTTGTCTAATCTATCTCTGCAAATCCAGGATTCAGAAAACAAACGGATCAGTCCAAATGCACCACAGAGGTACACTGCTGCAGCACTCCCTAGAGGCCGGGGGCGGAAGTGCAGGGAGATGTTCACAGAGTGATGGACTGGATAGATGGATAGATGGATAAGTGAGAGGGTGTTGAAGATAATCAGAGACAGCAGCTGGAGGAATTCAAGGACAGGAGACAGAGTTGCTAACTCTACTTTCTGCTCTGTTGGATCCTCTACTTTGGCCTTCGCATCCTTGATCCTCTCGGCTTTTACTCCCCCACCCCTCCCCCCTTCACTGCTCTCTTCTCTTAAGGAGGATTGGAGTTTATTCCAGACAATCCACCCCAGTCCAGGAAGTGGAACGAGAGGGACTCAGGGAAATGCAGGATCATGGATGGACTTCCGAGGGGGAAAATCGTATCACAATAGTGCCGGGACTCTTATCAGATTTAAGTGAAGGGGTTTGTGGTTTATAAAGCCAAGAGCTTGGGCTCAGTGGTAAACTTTTAGATCGGTGGGGGTGTGGGTTGGGGATGCTCTGATTATTGAAATGAGTTTGAGCCTTAAGGAAGAGAGAACGACAAACATGGAGGCACATCATGTGTCAGGTTACTGCAGCAACCTGATTAGCTCTTTGCTGAAAGAAGGTGCAAACTGCTCCGCTTTATGCAGACTCCATCTAAACAACTCTCACATCTGTGTGTCTTGAATGGAGCTCGGTAGTGATTAGCTTAGTATGCAATATGAGGGAAGAGCTAGCCTCTCTCCAAAGTAAAAAAAACCTACACGTACAAGCATCTCTAGGACTCAGTCATGAACATTATGTGGGCCCATCTTGTTCGTTTGGACACAAACTGAAATTTAGAAACTACAGCATGTGGTTAAGGTATTCACTTTCTTGCCAAGAGTTTGATGAGAAAGTCTATATTACTTTTCCCTATATATGAATCTACAGACTGAAAACAGTAATTAACCTGGGTCCGTCATAAGGTAATAAAATCTGCCTTCCATTACCTCTAAGACTCACTAATTAACGTCATGTTTCCTGTTTGTTTAATTTGTACACAAAACAAAATGTAAAAATTAGAGCTATTGCTTGAATCCACCAAAACGAGAGAAGAATTCGCCACAAATGTCCTCAAATTTATTTACAATTAATGCCTAAACAGAACAGATTTTAACCGTGTGTCTAAACTGAGCCTTCTGGGTTCACGCTGACGGGATTCATAACTTTAGCAGACGGGTCTGTGATGTGAAAAAAAGCCTATAGATGCTCCTTTTCCTATGTTTAATATCAGTTAACTGCAGACAAATGAACTGCTGGAGCTACACAGCATACACTTCTTTCATGCTTCAACCCTCCTCCAGCCCCCCGTCACGCTGTAGGCTGAACTAGCAAGTGATCAGTCCCAGTCATTAAGCCCGGCAGCAGCAGCATGCTGTGTGAACAAACATCCCTAATCACAGCCTCTTAAAGACTCCTAATGAGTCTCTGCTAATTAGGCCTCTCACTCTGAGTCAATCTTTTCTCTCTCTGCCCCACTCTGTTAGCCCAGCCTCATTTGTCTGCTATAGATTAGTGGATGGAGGGGCCTGTGTGTCTGCCAGTGTGTGTGTGTGTGTGTGTGTATTTGTGTGTGTGTGTGTGTTTATTTGTGAGGTTGGGCCAAATCAGGCTATTGAAAATCATCAGTAGTTAAAGTGAGGGTTTAGGCTGGAAAGTCATCAATGATTAAAGATGACGTTGTGCCTTTTCAGAACTCTATTATCCTTAGTCCATCCAAAAATATCACATCAACTATCTCTCTGTTAACATATACTAACAAATGAAACCATAAAATCCTCAGAAACTTCTTTGCTATATAGGTTACAATAATTAAAGTACCATTAGCTTTTTCGCCACTCATTTAAGGCTTCCAAATAAAACAATATGTGTATCAATATGTAAAATGTTTGTTGTAGTTCAAAACAGGTTCACAAATCAGACCATCAACCAACGTGGTTCAATTTAAAATAAGTTGAAACAGTTGTTTGATGGAAATGCTTATTATATTTGATAAGTGAATTAAATGTATAATAATCTTTTGTTAAAAATGTTGCCAGACATTTAGCTTTCCAATTTAATTGATAAAACATTATATTATTTCAGGTCTATGATGTAATACAATGCAGTACTTGCCTCTACTACTTTTTACCTCACACATCAACCCAAATGTTATGTTAATGTTTACAAAGGACACCAGACGATCATAATTAAAAGGAACATTCTGCACTTGATTAGAAGAGACCTCAACTTTCTAAAGTGTTGGTTGAAATTTAATTTAATTTAAAAAAAAGAAGTTTAACTAGGTCATCTATCTAAAACCCCTGGATTCACATTCAGACTGAACAATATAAATCCTGTCCGGGAGTCATGAAAAGAGAGACCTCATCATCTACCTGTGTGTGTGTGTGTGTGTGTGTGTGTGTGTGTGTGTGTGTGTGTGTGTGTGTGTGTGTGTGTGTGTGTGTGTGTGTGTGTGTGTGTGTGTGTGTGTGTGTGTGTGTGCGTGTGTGTGTGTGTGTGTGAGAGATCTCAGAGGATGTTTGGAAATGGAGATGATTTGTCACACACTCAACTGTTCCCTGTCCCCTATTTTTTTCTGTCTCCGTTCTTTTGTGTCTTTTTTAAAAAATCTGTGTTTTAACTCTGCTCCGGATTAAATTGCTCGGCCGTCGCTGCAGTAAAGCGCCCAAACTACAAACTTGGTCAAAGGGTCAAACTGCAACAACAGAATGAACACCTCACCACAGATCTGGGCAATCCACAAAACAGCATAATGCTGAGCTGGTAGTCAAACACGGCTGTGATCTCGAGAACGTGTATTTTTAAGTTAGAATTTCCTAATGGGGAACATTTTGTTTTTACACATGAAGACCACTATAGTGTACAAGTGATTCTGGAAGGGCTGCGTCAAGACTGAGAAAATACTCTCATATACTATATATATATATATATATATATATATATATATATATATATATATATATATATATATATATATATATATAAATACTCAATACACTCATGATGTCATATGGTTGGGCTTGAGACGGAAATGTTTGTGTAAAATTAGAAGCCATTTAGCTGCAGTGTTGACTTGACCCAGAGTTTTGTTTTGTTTTGACCCGTTTTGAATTGTTTTTCAATCTGTCTCTTCCAGGACACCCTTTATGGAAGTGAAATACTAAAACGTGGAGCGAAGATTTTTATCAAACCGAACCCAAACCTTTTCTGGTCTGCCTTTTTTCAGCAATATCCATTCAGTGTGTCTGCTTGTTCATGGTCACAGCCCAGGACAATGGTACTAAGCTACTACACAGAACTATTACATACTGGACATGAGGGAGAGCAAAGCCTGTGTGGGTATTGAGGAAGACGAAGGATAGATGTTCTTCTTCACTCTTCTTTCACAGTAAAACAACGTGATGCAATGAGTCCTCTGCACGCTGTGCTCTAAATAGATACATGTGTTGCTCTTCTTTCTGACAGTGTCGCCACTCTGTGGAGATATTTTATATCTCCTGTATACATGTTAAGATTGATAACATTGTATGTAATATTGTAGCAGTTTATGAGAGATCTCAACACAATGTATTAGTATAGATTTCCAGCTTTGTTGTAGAATTACACAAAAAAATCAACTACCACACCTCCTAAAGTGGTTGATACGCATGTTATTTGAATTGTAACTTTGGGTGTTACTGACCAATAACTGCAATGTTGCAGTTATTGGTCCAGAAACCAGTAACCACAGGTGTCACCAAATAAACCAAGACATAAATCACTCTTCTATGGAGTATGATTGGTTGTAAAGGCATTTTTACCAGGTTTGTATTGATGTGTGAGCTGCCAAACCAAACCGATTTCCTTTCGGCAGCTTTGAAAACACACACACACATTGGCACGCACACACTCTGGCTCTGCAATGCTCTGTGAAGGAAGGTGGTAATGGCTTGTTGCGCCTCGGTAAGGCCGGGCCTCGGGGCAGGTCACAGCCATATCTCACACAGTATCGATCAGCTCAGAGCTAAGTGTGGCCCACAGCACTTCATCCCTTCTTCCTTCATCTCCCTCTCCCTCTGTTCTTGATCCTGTAAAGTTATAACTGTACTCATGTCAGCCGGGTAATTATCATTGATCTGCTGTTGCAGAAGGTGACAAATTCCACTGTTGCTCTACTAGCTGATCTGTGATCTGTCGTGGCCCACTGCCCTGACTTCACCACACTGCTGATGGACACTTGTTGTCATGAGCTGGATGGAAGGATTTGATTGAGAAAAGAGTACATAACATCATCATTAACCAAACCCATAATTTATGATAACAAAAAAAGTTCAACACAGATTGATTTCAGAATGATTTAATTCCTCTTCCTCTCGCACTTACAACAAATCAATGACATACATGCTCCCAAACCACATCAGCTAAAAACAAATTGCCATCAGGTCATCGTTCCTTGAGATCAGACTCTTGTTACTTATTTCAATGATTTACAGTCTATGGTGATAGACCACAAGCTCCATATATGTTTTAATATAGGCACTGATGTCAAGTGGTGGCTTCAAAGCAGAATGCCTTTTTATGTTTTTTTTAATGTTTATGTTAAAACTAATATATGTCCAATCAAATTATAAAAACAAACCATAATGCATCCACTTAATGATAAATCATTACATCCAGGTCGTGGCCAGGGTTTTAGAAATCATGAGATTATATAATATAAACTCCCCATGAGTCACCTTAGTGACCCCAAAATGTACGAGACATCAATGACATAACAGCCCCTTACTGTATCCAACAAACTGGTTAAAAAAAAAGATAAACGTATAACATCAAATGTGGAAACTGGGTATTGGTAGAATCCCAGTTGTATGGTATCAAGTGATTCACTGGCATCATAGAGCATCGTGATGTTTTCATCCCACTTACCTGCTGGCACACTCTAGCAGCAAGTTCATCGTCATAGAAAAGAGCCTCGGTGGTGTCACATCATAACAAATTAGGCGGACAGGGCAACAGGGCAGCAGATTGCTACATTCATCACGGGAGAAATAGATCATGTCACTGTTGTCTGTTCCGCGGAGGCCTATCTAGTGCTGCTGTGGGCCTCTACGGACGGGGCCCGGACACTACATCAAACACAACTGTAGGAAATGAGGCCTTCATGACAAATAATAGGTTTTATTGAGTGGATGATGAGTGTGTTTGAAATATATCAGAACGGTCTCAGAGCGGCACACTTTGTACTATCTCACAGAACAAGAGTTGCAGCTTCTTCCTCTAGAAGTCTCATAGATGACTGATTACTAAGGTGAGCAGGAACATATTTGTGTTTATCCAGTCACCTGCAGCACTGAAACCTCACAAAGAAAATGTTTTGAGTATGCTCATATGTTTTATTCCGTATCCACTGCCTTCTCAAATCTTTCAGTTTGTGTAAGCATTTAAGAAAAACAAAACCAGCTATTAGCGATCGCAAATCAAAGTCCATTATGGAGGGAGTGTAATTGCGCGTGTCTCAATGTCCCTATATCCTTTTGTAAAACACGACTGATAAATTCCCTTTTTGTAACCTCTGCAGGGTTCAGTGGCCACGTTCAATGACTGTGAGAGAGAAAGAGACAAGGAGAGGAAGAGCGACAGGCAATCATTTCTCTGTGCGAGCGGCAGAGCGGGTAGGCGAGCAGATGAAAGCCCATTTTCCTCTGATTAAGTCCTCTGAAAATATTCCATTTGTCAGTGCCACTGCAGCTGAGACAGGCCCCGGCCTGCACAGCCAGCCGACTGTATCTGTTGACTATGTAGCGTCTGCGATTTACATCGCTCACTGACAACATCATCATTTCCTCCTTTAATGTCCTCCTTCACTTCTGTCTATACCCCCCCCCCCCATCCCTCTATCCCTCTACCTTCGTCACTGCTTTCCTTCCTTCATTCCCCCGTTCTCATCCCATCCACAGTGCTCAGCACCACCACCCTCCCTGCCCCCCTAACAGCCTATTTTTGTTTGATCTGCCCTCATTGCAAGGTTGACTGCTACCAAAGAGGGGAGAGCAAAGCGGGACCTGGCTCTGTCTTCGTCATAGTCATTTTCAATGTCATAAATTTCAATTTCCAATCTTTCTGCCCTTTTTTCCCCCCTGTTCTCCAACCTCCCCTTTTCTCTCATGGCATACCCATCATGGGAATTTGTCAATTCTGTTTCTCTCTGTCTTTCCCTCTCATTCATTCGGACTCCCTCTCTCCAAACACCTATTGGCTATTATCCTGTCTCATGTCTTCCCCAGACTTCTGCCACACAGAATGCAATTTTCCCCGGGCTGCGTCTTGTGATGAGATCCAAATGAAAGATCATTAATATTTTTGTTCAAAAAGAAATGGAGTTGTGTCTCCTATTTTAAATATTGTCATTTTCGCTTGCCATGCTCGTCTGCCGTTGAGATGCTCTTTCTCACCTCCACCACATTAGGGGGATGCAGATGATCACATTTTTTTCTGTTACTGCACCCTCTCCCCCAGGTATGAACGCATGTGTGTGAATGTGTGTGTGTTGGCTTGTAAAAGCGCTGGAAAACCCGACAGGCATACACAAATATATTTGCCCTTTGTGTCTTCAGAAGGTCTTTAACATGGAGACACTGACAGAAGCAGATGAAGCAGCTGTGAGTGTTGTGTCAGGAAAGACAGAGTGGCACCATTACCTGAGCCCTGGCCCAGTCCCACTGACATGCTGCCTGGAGTATGAAGAGAATAACTGTTTATTTATTGAGGGTATTGATGAACAGGGTGTGCTTTGTTAGTTATGTGAGTGAAATAAAATACATTCTAAAACATACAAAGTCACAGGGTGTTCAATGGACACAATGGTAACAGGTGTTGTGTATCATTGATGTGTCAATATTCAGTTTTATAGCATGGTCCACTTTATTTTCTTTGGTTAAGGAGCTTCTACAGTAATTTGTCTTTATTTTGTAAATTAATGTCAATTGCTGGAGGTCTTAATGTTTCTGAGTCAAATTATGGATGACTCTCTTGTTTCATAAACGCTGTTTAGAAATGGTGGTAATTTAACCATCCTTTCAGCATTTCTAGGCACTTTACAAACAGTTGATAAATAGCTTAGTGTCATTGTAACTAGATGGAAGGACAAGACACAGGTGTTTATTAACGGCTTGGGTGGGTCCTATGAAGTTAAGGAATACTTGATGACCCAGTGTAACACATTTGTTTATAATCCCATTTAGAAGTGGTACATTGCATCCATAGAAAGTCTTAAATCTGCAGTAAAGTATCTATATGAACTCTGAATAAATGTAACTCACATTGCTATAAGCCAGGTGCATTCTTAACAGGTTTTGATGGACTCTAAAAGTGTTTATTGGTTAATTTGCTTCAATTAAAGTTGCTAAATTCAACATTTTAAACATTAATTTGGCATCAAACAATGATTTGCTATGTAAAGATATAGTGGTGTAACGTCTACCTGCATCAGAGAATGAAGTTGCTCTCCCTCGCTATGCTCCTCTTTAATGACAACGGTGCTCTGGCTTTCCAAATACAGCGGATAGCAAGGCCAGTTGTGTGGAAGCTGATAATTTACTTTGCTGAGTAGTACTTGGGTGACTGCTGCTTCAGGTGTCATTAAACCTGAGTATAATGGAGCTTTAAAAGACAAGCAAGGAATGTGCACCACAGGAAAATGAAACAATAAAGTTGTGAAATGTAATTTGGGAATTAATCAGCATCCATTAGCCCACAGGGCATTTCCTCCCAGTCTCTCTCTCTCTCTCTCTCTCTCTCTATTGCTTAATGGTCCCTCTCTCATCAAGACATCATGGGTAGCCCGCTCACTGCTCACCCAAGCATTGCCCATTTGCCTGCTGTCTCGCCAGCTCGCTCTCTAACCAAACTTTACCTCCTACCTGATACTCCCCCCCCCCACACACACACACACTCCTGTTCATTAGCATTACATTAGCATTCATTTGCAAGCAGTCTGACTCAATTCAATATGCTCTGTTTCTTGTCATCCTTTTTCAAAATCCAAATACTTTTTCTTTCTTTTTTAGGTGTTGCTGCTATTCACTCATTGCAAGTTTAAAGGGCCATGCCAGTGTTTTAGCAAGATTATCACACTCTACAAATAACTTACACTTAACTTTAATGTTGAAAAATCATTTTATCGCCAGCATTTGTTAGCGAGACAGCAATGAAACTCACGTAGTAAAATATCACGAGAAGGACAAACCCTCTATACTTATTATGGCAATTTCAGTAACCTCACTTTTCATGCCAATGAAGCTTGAATGGAGTCAAATTCATTTCAATCTCTTGGCTGCAAAGACACGGTAATTAGCCAGGTGAGCAGAGCGGGGCGGGGTCACGCTCAGGCAATTAAGAAAGTGACAGCCCATCCAACACAGTGACAGGCTGAGGCCTCACACACAGACACACACACACACACACAAATGCATTCATAGAAATACCAATATATACGCTCAACCAGCACCCTTGCAATCATTTTAGAAAAGTCATCCCCAAGCTACCTAATTAACATAAGAGCACTGGATCTCTGCCGTCCACTCTGTCCACTCATCCCGCTCAAGAGTGGAAACAATAAATTCTCCACTGGCCTCCGCGCCGGCAAGCGCAGTGGCCTGAGGCAATATGTCGGGTAATAACATGTTACTCAGTAATACATTCCTGTAATATGATTATGTTCCCTAATAACAAGTTGTCTAAGGGATTACAATTTCCCAAACAATAATTATATTACAGTTACTAATGTATGTAATATCAGAATTGTATTTTGTTGTCTGTGCCAGCTCAGCTGAGGTGAATGTTTAGCGGGTGACCTTTGGTGAACTTTCAGGCAAATATTGCTCTGAGGGAGAGGAGGAGACAGGCCCGGTTATAAGACATGCTTGAAGCCTCAGATGCAGCAGGGATTTCTTAAACTAAAGGAGAATCTTTTGATACAGTATGAAGCAGCTGTGGACAACAGAAACAGTACGGATCAACCACATTCATTCAAAGATCAATACAGACTGATTGACTAACTGCGTTAACCACATTAAAGGTTATTTTCTTTGCTGATTTTGGTGATTTTAACAAATTAATTTTGATACATAGTAATAAGGACGTTATTAGTTTGTAAATGAGTAATAAGTCAAAAGTAACTTATTACACTTCCTGATTAACTTGCACAACAATGCTCAGTAATGCCTGGAGGAACTTTCTTCAAATTTGACACATACGACTTGGACTCAAGAATGAATTGATTCAATTTTCGTGGTCAAAGGTCGCTGTGACCTCACATAACATAAAATAATTATAACATAATATAACATAATTATAACATAAAATTATGATGTGATGACATACAATGACAGATAACTAAAATAACCCAAACGACACCAGACTTTTATTTTTTTCTTTATAAAATGTGCCGGCGATTCACCTGTCTGTCACTGTTGAGCACCTTAATAAACTGATGACGGCTCAATGGTGATACGATATTCCTCTTCTATCATCAAATGAAATCACTCCCTCATTTCTCATATTTACATGCATACACACACACATATCCCACAGTCATCCATGAAACACTCTGAGTGTGATGCAACACTTCTGCACAGTGCTCATCTGTGCAGAAGTGTTGCATCACACATGGTAAAAGCTTAACATTGTGTTAATGTGTTTGTGACATTCTCCAGAAGAAGGGTGCTTTCTCCCTTTGTCTCCCACCTTTCCAATGCCACCCCAGCACCAAACTCTCAATGCTGTGTGTGTGTGTGTGCGTGTGTGTGTATGTGTGTGTGTGTGTGTGTGTGTGTGTGTGTGTGTGTGTGTGTGTGTGTGTGTGTGTGTGTGCGTGTGTGTGTGTGTGTGTGTGTGTGTGTGTGTGATACTGCGTCCGGCAGTTATAAATGGCCATCATTTCCCAAACCACTCTGTTCTCCATTGTGGAGCGCATGTCGCCGCGGGGCGGGGGAGAGGTGATATGTGTGAGTGTGTGTAGGAGGATGTAAGGGTGTGTGAGGGGGTAATAGAAGAAGTGAAGGGGCTGGTGGTCCCAGAGGGGAACTATGACGATATGACGGACCAGCAGCTCTGGAAAGTTGCACTGAAATCAGTCTACGCAAAGACATTTGTCTAAATATAAAGATATGAGAAACTGAATACTATGTTATTCAAAACATTTCCAAACTCTTACCCTAATTTCACCAAATTCTAAGATCATCAGAAGGCTTAATAACACACCATGTGTAATGTGTGTGTAATTAAGTAAACACTTCTTTGTTAATGGCCTGCGTGTCCTCAGTATAGTTACTGTACAGCTTCTGCTGATTCAGTTTGCTTTCTTTTTCCAAGTTCATGGATTATTTTATCATCTCCCCTTAAGTGAAAGCATAGCTTCCAGCTTCTCCAGAAATAAGAAATCCTCTTTCAAATTGTTTGTTTCACTATATAAAGACAATATTCTATGTTAAAACTAATTATTGATATAGATATAAATTTAATATTTCACTATTTTAACAGCCTTTATCAAATAATGTTCTATCATTTCCTGTAATCACTGTTAATTAAAGCCATGAAGGTTTTAACTTCTAAAAGTAAAAGATCAAACACCAAGACCACAGCTTTTTTTCTTCAGAAAGACAGAAAGGCTGAATGAGCGATTGCATTGAGTTATGGAAGCTACTGGAACAAAAAAAACGGACATGAAAGTGACGTCATGACAGCTAAAGTCATGACGTCATGACTTTAGCTGTCATGACGTCATCATTTCAGGCCGACTTAAATTCAAGCAGGTCCTGAATCACCACATGTGGCGGTTTGGGTGTTAAACTAACTCAGGTTGATAGAAGGCCTATGTGAGCCTATGTTAGCCAATAGTTTATTGGTTATTGTGAAAATAAATATACTATATATGTTTTGTTTTTCTGTGTTTTCAAATTTGCTGAGCTACTCCACAATCTATATGCCTGCAGAAGTACCCAACTGGTTAGCCTACCCCTGCTGGGATATCACTGGATTAATAGATATCAGACATTGTTGACCTTACTTAGCAGATCTTGGAAGATGTGGTTTTTATTTCCATCTATATGTGAGAATAATTTAATTGCTAAATATGTGTGCCGCAGTGTCGAGCCTTCCATTTTTGTCGACTTGTCTCAAGGGTTCATTGAAAGTGTTACTTTCATAATACTGCAGACGCCATTTTTGGTGCCAGCTAAATCTAAGGATATCATTTTCTTTTGTTTTATTCTTATATCCCTCTTTTCCATCTCTCCAAGCATTTTATTCACTCTACTGAACTCATTCTTATAACTTAAGAATCTTTTGTTAATGGTATTGTCTTTTTTTTGGCAGTCATGAAGTTAGGATTTAAAACTGTTAATGTCGTTTGGCTGTGCTTTCCCTCTATGAGTTTATATTATCCTCTTTTCTCTTTAACTGGTAAAGCAGTTTTCGTTACACCAACCATTGAGATTAAATTGGTCTATTGAAAGCGACACTTGGCCAGGTTCATCCAGTGATTTGGATTGACATTAGTGGATGTTCGATAGTAGATTCCAAGAATTATTGTCTTCTTCTGCATACAAAAAAATAAGGCAGTTCTGTGAAATATACATATCTCTTTTTCCAATGCTGCACTTTGTTTCACAAAGTAGGACTTCATTTTCTCTGTGTCTCCCCTCGTTGTCATCTTTTTAGGAGTGGCACTGTGAAATTCCATCATTAATACACATTCAAAACCCACTGAGGTTCCTGCTAATTATCTAATTTCCCAGAGTGTCACTCTGGACCAGTGATGAGTGCATGATGTGACTCCAACACTTTCCCTCGTTTGCAGAAATGTTATAAAGATGCCATCTTTCCCTCCTTAAAAGAGGTTAGAAATTGAATGGCAAAAACAACAAGGGACACCGAGTATGTGTGTGATACATTACAAACGTCTTCCACTTCGGCCTCTTTCAACCAGGGGCCTGATATAGTTTTGATACAAGAGACAAGCGAGGAGAAAGAGAGGGCCGGTTAAGGAGGGGGAACGGCTGGTGTTTGACAGGAGGCCTTTCTAAATCCCACACTCATTCATCATAAGTGGCATTCGTGCACTCTGAAAACCTGATAATAGCCTTTTGCATTTACACACTGCGCTTTGCTTTCTGGATGTGATCGGGGAACGAGAGAACGATGGAGGGGAAAAGGTGTGCGATGGGGGGGGGGGGGAGACACGCATTCCCCCCCCCCCCCCACCTCCTCATCATCCCGCTCTTGCTTCTTCAGGGCTGCTTCTCGTCTCTTCCTCCTACATTTTGGGGAAATCACTCTCTGAATTGGAAAAGAGACCCTTGGGCCACAGGCGCAGGGTCCATGTTTCTTTTTTTTCCCGTTTGGATAATTGACTCTGGTTGCCTGGTAATTCATCGCTTGCATATGCCAGCTAATTCATCAGGAGAGGAGAAGCTGCCGACCTCACAACCTTGCATGCCCCAACACACACACACATACACACACACACTCACATAGCCACACACACACAGCTAAATCGCATATATGCATGCACACATACACAACCCACACCACCCCAGAAGAGCCAGGAGCTTGAAATGAGAGGAGGGAGCAAGCGGCAAGTTAGCGGATGAAAAACCTGAGATGATAGATGGGGTGCATTGTGGCATTATGAATGAATTATACCTCCCAAATACCTTTAGCAGTGCAGACTGTCAGCCTGTATCTATACTAATCTGTGAGAAAATATAGCTCTTTCCACATTAAAGGGGGCCAGCAAAGAACGGGCCGCAGAATTAATTGACCAATCAGACCATTAGAGAGAAACATCATACTGAGCCCCTTTTCTGATGTAGCAACATTTATCACTGCTGACCACAAATCTTCTTCCATTTCTGTGCTTTTTTTCTTACTTTCTCTCTCGCTTTCTCTAATGTGGCCCCATCTTCAAACAGATTAGGATTATTGTGACAAGACAAAGGTATCTTTTGTCTTTTGCCGTAGCCGTGTCAGTGCCTGCTGCATTTATCACGGTTGTCACAGAGTCTTAGGGCTTTCAGCTTGCACACCTTGTCCCATTTTTCTCCCAGCGTGGGTGCCTGTTAAATTTGCAAAGAAAAGTACATTATTGGAAAATGTCCCCTGATAAATTGGAGGCATGTCGAATACGTGAGCATTTGTTTGCATATTTTTTACTTCAATTTTATGTTTATCATTGTCTTGATAAAAATTTATTAAATAAGAGATACAATTGTATTCTTTTGGACAGAAATCCACATTGTAGATTACTGCTGCATTTGACATAATTATACAGTGCATATGTGTTCCCCATCATGATTAATAATTATTTATTGAAATGAATGGAAGCTAAATTTAGGTGCATCATGTTACTGTATTATTTGAATGTGTATTATTATTATTATTATTATTATTATTAATAATAATAATAATAATATATAGCAATATGGTGTAATATATAGATCAATGGCCAGATGCTGTCTATGCAGATATTTAAGCTGTAGGTAGCAACACTGGCTAAGTCTCCTAGGAACTGTTAATGATGCCATGACATCATAATTAGTGTATGCTATGCTCCTTCACTGCGAAGCACTAGACCTTTGTGTTTTTTCTGAAGACTAGTTATCTTGTCCCTCTAGGTGGTGTGTGTCACTTTGTGTGTGTGTCTCTAGATGTGTGCTAAAGGTGCATGTTCGTAAAGTAGATTATTTGAGAAGAATTCAATTAGATAAAAAGTAAAACTGTTTGTATTCCCAGCGCTTACAGTAACATGGCCTTTGATTTATCCCTAAAACATTTTAGAATATCTATGCATGGCCAAAAAGGTCTGACAACCCAGCAACATGTCTGGTTTGATGCACCTTCAATCCAAATAAACCCTCTGACCTACTAATCTAGAAATGTTATGGTAATGTACATAATAAAATGAGTCTCACAACTACTGTCTGGACAGGACAGTTGCCTTTGTTGATCTAATATCTAACATATATCCCCCTCTGCTGGACCAATCTGAGAACTGTGCAATGCCGCAGATGACTGATATCAGTGATCGTTGATGTTAAGTTCAATGTCAGTTCTCTTTCAATCAACGCCTCACATCTGCAGTTAAAACAGCTTAATTTTCAGTCTTCAAATCTAGTTGTAAAACACTTGTGCATTTTATAATGTTGAGTCAACTAAATAAAACATGCTGTTATAAACAATTTGGAACATTTTTAGAAGGCTCACTGGAAATAATTATTCCAGCCATGTTCAAGCCACAGAGTTTGTGTTATTTGTAGGAAGGACATGTTTCATACTTGAGCCAGAGGTCTCTGAAGAGGTCATCTGCTAAAGCGGTCACCACTTCCAGACTCTGTGAGGAGAAAAGAGCCACCATTAATCCACCATAACAATAACACCACACTGAATACAAACGCAATATATCCTAACATGTGTGGCATTTGTAATAATGAGAGTACTTGTCTAAGTGTCCCTGGCGTTACAGCCCGAATGTAGAGAAACCACAGAGGCCCTGACAACTGAAGCAAAAGTAGCCCACGGCACAGCCCCACCAGGGGTACTGGGAGGTACTGGGAGGGGCTGTTGCAAAAGCAATATGCCTTGTGGAAAAAGGTACACAGCTGTTAAATAATAATAATAAAGCTGGACATCATTCCTATATGATGGACATATAGGAAAGACGTAAAGTAGAAGTTTTAAGTACTCTTGGTTGAATACACGTATTGTAAGTCGCTTTGGATAAAAGCGTCAGCTAAATGATATGTAATGTAATGTAGAAGTTGTTGTTGACATACTATAACTGTATATGCTACCATACAAACAAAATCTTAGTGTACTGCTTACTGAAAACATACTATAACATTATTTTTTAGAACAATTTCGATGGCATACTGTATCTGTTACAGTTGTAGTTGATTTTGGCCAGGAGGTGGGCGGGTCCACTGTTAACCGGCCTGAGGTTACCAGGGGATGGGGGATCTAAGGGTTGGGAGGAGGAGGGGAAGGTGGAGGTTGTTTCTGGGGATGGGGAAAAGGGCATGTTGGAAGGGAAACATCAGCCGCAGCCAGGAAAATGGCGATTGGGTTTGCGGAGGTAGAGAGGAGGTCCCACACCGCAGCCCGGTCGGCATGACCCCGTCAGCCAGTCAATGGCTATTGGGTCAGGAGGGTAGAGGCCACACCTCCTGAACCCAGCCACCACCACTCTCCGATCCTTCACCCGGGGTCTCTGAGGACCCTTGAAAACTCCTCCCTAGAAACAGGAAGCAGAGGCTCACTGCCCAGAGATCTCCTGTAACACCTGCGATATATCAGGCCTGCACTATATCCCTCTGTCTGGCAGCAGCAGAGGGAAATATTAAAATCACAGTCAATGTGCTATTCATAAGTGAATCCATACCATAGCATCCTGTGGTATGTTCGGGTATATTAAATGCATATTATTCATGAGAAGGTTCCTATCATTGGGCCTCACATGGATAATATCTGCGTCTATAATATGACTATTTTTGGGCTTTCGCAGGTTCACAGAGGAGGTGTTAGATAGTATGTTATATTCATTATAATGCATTGGACTAGTCGAGGGGTCGGCAACCCGCGGCTCCGGAGCTGCATGTGGCTCTTTAGCCCCTCTGTTGCGGCTCCCTGAGGCTTTGACAAAAAAAGAATATATATATATATATATATATATATATATATATATATATATATATATATATATATATATATGTATTTATATATGTATTTTTTGCCCATTGGACAATCATTCAAAGGGAACACCTCTTATCTTTGAGTTGTGTCACTGTATCACATCCTATTCCGTCGCTGTCAAGTGTCTTTCCCTGCAGGTGGCTCATCATGATATGCAGACCCACGCCTTCGTTAAACTGTTAATGGATACATAAATAAAAAGTCACGGAGAAAAATAGAGTGTTTAATTCAGCGTGGACGTATTCATTTGCTTACCGGTATGCTTTATATGTGACAGGAATGATCAAACATGTAATGTTGTAAGACTCTTCCAGAACAAGCACAAAGCTTTTGCTGAACAGTATCAAACTGCAGACGAGCGAAGAAGAGCGATTTCTCAACTGCTGCAGCAAACGGAGCAAATTAAATCTACTTTCATGAAGTCTCCAAACTCAACTACTGCTGCTGGTTCTGTGGCAGCTCGTGAGATATTAAGGAGTCCGTTAGTGAAAACGAACATAGTTGTCTGATTAATTGACCAGTGTATTGTTTTTTCTACTCTTCATACGAGTTTGGTTTTGTTATAACCGGTAAAATAGCAATACAATGTCAACAATTGTCTTTATTCTGGTTCTCTAATTTCAGAAATACAACAAACTATAGTTTTTATATATATAATATGACTATATATATTATATATATAAAATATATATATATTATATATATATAATATATATATAATATATATATATATATATATATATATATATATATATATATAAAATATGTATTCATATTTGTCACAGGATCCCCAGTTTTACTTACAACATGACTTCCAACATGGACTGGTCTAGACTGGTCACATCCTCAATGTTTACCAACATTGAGGATATGGTTAGTGATCCGACACCACCTACACCTACACCTCCACCTCCACCTCCGTCACATCCAGGGTCCATTGATTCTGTCGACCTAGACCCCCTGACCTTTGTGCAGCCAGATCCCCTGTACAATCAGGCAGTTTCTAGCCAGCTCTCTAGCAGGTAACAGGTAGATACTGAGAAGAGGTTAGGGAGAGATATCGTTTAGAGCTGAAAGGATTAGTCCATAAATGATATGTCGATCTAGAACTATTTGGATAATCAATGAATTGTATTGCAGAGTTTACCACAAACACTAAGCCAGGACCAGAGTGACGACCTGGACGACCTATTGGAAATCCTCCATGATATGGTTGGTGATCTAACACCACCTCCATCTTCACCTCCGCTGCATCCAGGGTCCATCCAACCAGTCTACCTGGACCCCCTGACCCTCCTGCAGCCAGGTCCCCTGTACAATCAGGCAGCGCTCTATAGCCAGTGACCGGTAAGACACTAAGAAGAGGTTAGGGAGAGATATCATTCATAAATTATATTATATTTTATAAACAACAGCTTTTCAAATTAGCTTTCTAAATGTTTTATTATAAGTGTACTTTGTTGAATGTAATGAGTTATACAACATCCAAGGAAGACTCTGCTCATCAATAAGCGTAATAACTGACTATTAGTCATAATTCTGAAGTATTTATCCAAGAGTTTAATTGATGGTAAATCTCCTACTTCATCTCAGAGGCTCAGAGATTAAATTAAATTGTAAAAAGGAAAATATTGTAGATTTGATTTTAAATGGCAACCTTTTACAAATATTTTTGTAATAATGCAATAATGAATTTTAATTTTTTTAAAGATCTGGAAGTTGACAATATTCATCCCAAGTTATTATTTTTTCTTGAGGAATTCCATGAATGATTGTTTTAACAGAATACTACTTGATTGGTTTTACTGTTGTGTGTTTCCATACATTTGAGATGAGTGTTTTATGGCTGGCTAATCTTCCCTTTCTCTTCACAGGAACAGCCTATCGTCAATCACACCACTACCGGTTACTCTGCAGCTCCTCCACAGCCAGTAAGATGCATTTATTTGTTAGGTTAAATTAACAATGTATTCATAAATGTATGAACTGTCTGCGTCGGAGTTACACTTGTCAGGCTGAGGTCAAGTTCACTTTATAATTCAATGTAATTGCAGCTTAATTCGATCAGTGAACCAGTAAGATCGTTGTTAGTGGCGTCTTCTGATAGACAGGTGACACTGTTGCAGCTTCTCTAACCAGCTGTTCTGTGTGTGTTTGTGTCTCCAGGATAACACTTTTACAGCACAGTAGATCCAGAGCCTGCCTCTGGTTTGGATACCTGTAAGTAACACACGTGTGAATGCAAACACACACACACACACACACACACACACACACACACACACACACACACACACACACACACACACACACACACACACACACACACACACACACACACACACACACACAGATATTGAGCTTGTTCTTCTTTCTTTAAACACAATCTTTCTATGAACTAGGCCAGATGGACAGGCGGTGTATTTGCTTTGTGTTGATATATGATATGTTGATTGATTTTTTGTTTGAATATTGTTCATTTGTTACAAAATAAATCCTTAAAATGTTGTTTGTGTGCAATTTTATCAAACATGTAGGTTAAGTAAAATGTTCAGGTTGTAATGATAACAAAATATGTTTCTAAACAGTATTTACACTTTTGGTAACACCATGGACAAAGAATGTTGAAGTGACCTCATGAGATCCTTCCCACACACTCGCAGGTTGTAATAAACGATTTTTCCATTATGAATAACTGCTCGAGGAAATAGATTTAAAACACCCCTGGAACCAGTGTGTATTTTAATCCTCTACAGTCCAGTTCCACATGACCTTTAACCTCCTTTCAACCTCTCCAGGAGATTTAATTCAGACACACATTCAAGTAACCACAAGACACAATAACTGGGTTTATTAAACTGAACAAGTTGACATTTGACACTGTGGCTTGCAAAGAAACGTCAGTGGGGTTTTAGAAACTATGTGGTTTTATTAAAGGAGACACAGGTCTCTTTAATAAGATCAGTTTTTAGCTAAAATTCCAATAAAATGTTAAGAAAAAATATCAGAAAATGTTTTCAGGTGATTTAATGGTGTTAGACTAAATTCATTATTAGTTAGCTTTGCCTTTACTAGAGTAGGTAAAAGGACGCTAAAATAGGACCGTAGTTCTGTCCTTCACAAGACATCACGCTTCAATAATTGAAAACTATGCAATAAAAGCTCCTTAGTTTCCATTTGAGTGTATACCACCACCTGCTGGATGTTTCGTTAAACTCTTCTCATGTCAATCACTTGCAAAAAAACAGCTGATGCATGGAATTGAACAATTACGTTGTACATAACAATTACGATCACACTGAAAAAAGTGTTGAATTTACTCAATTTTATTTAGGTAAGTAAATGCACACAACAATTTGATCTAAATCCAGACATACTTAAGTAAATTGTACTAATTATTTTCAACTAATTTCAGCCTAATTTTATTTATAATTTCTGCTCAAATCAATTTGTTAACATTTGTACATAATACAATTGAGTTTCATAAAATTAAATACTATGAGCCATTCTTAGTTATATTCTTTTATTCAACTAAAGCAAACAGCATGTTAATACAACTCTTACTCAATCTTATTGAAACATGTAATAGCACCATCCACTTAAACAGTGTATCATAACAACTTCTTACAGTGCCATCAGAAGAGATCTGTGGAGCAATGGGGAAACTAACCTTCCACACATTGTTACATGAAACAAACATAGCAAGAAATGACATATTTCCACATTCATTTCCAGAACTGGATGTAAACAAATATATAACCATCAATAAATGTTGTATGTGTACAGATTGTAAAGCCCTCTGAGGCAAATAATAATAATTTGTGATATTGGGCTATATGAAATAAATTAAATTGAATAAATGAAACAAACATCATATTTTCAGTGTGCCACATCGTTTCCCCGGTTTGATGTTTGACTGGTGCTTTTTTAATTACGTCGACTTGTACTCTTCTTTTGCCATGCTTTAATGGCACCAGTTTACAAGAGCATCTGAAGATTTCCTACAGTCCAGCATATATGTTGTTCTTTGATCTTTAGTCCTGAGGGAAAGATTTTCACCATGCATTCGAAAGAGCACTTTCTGAATGAATTCATAGTAGCATCTTAGCTCTTTGTGGTAAGCCATGTTCAGAGAGTAGATGACTCCCAGAATCTTTGCATAAGCTCGGGCCACAGATCCAGTTGTCGAGGATGATTAGTCGGTAAACAAAAATTCCAACGTCATCACAATGTCCCATTTCTCCTCCTTGTTGATGACATATGCACATGTTCATATGCACATGCTCCGCTTTTGCAGGTCTATCAGGATGTCATCTCCTTCAATATTGCATAATAATCCCTAAAAAAATCCCAGATATATAGTTTTATTAAAAACTATATATCTGTGAGGTGTTATTAAAGATTTACATAGGAATGACTGAGCTTCATTCTGAGTGTCATAGGTCAGATAAGATTAAGATGGACTAATATTGGTTAGTTAGGGTATCTTCTTCTTTTAAACATTTTGGTTCATTTGAATAAAACAGATACAAAAATGTAAAGAGATTTAGCCTTTTCATGGATTATCATCATTCCATAACAACAAGCATGTTGTTTTACAGTTATGGATTTCATTTCCAGACCACAAAGCCATACTGTTTTTGATCAAGTATTGGTGTCAGGGAATGTTTAGAAAAGGGTACCTGTTCACAATACTGTACAGCCAGTTGTGCATTTTCAAATGAATATTCTCAACATACTGTCAATTACAACATGAACTTCTGAAAATTGATGTGGGTGACATTATGATCTTAACGCATAACATGTGACTGGCAAATCAATTCAAATGACTTACCATATACTCCCGATTGAGCTGTCCCTCATCCTCATCCGAGCTGTCACTCATCCTCATCCAGGTGGATGTAAAGAGCCTTTATGCTGCGTTCACACCAAAAGCGGTGCGAATATTCGGAAAGTTTAAATATTTCAACTCTGGTGAATTTTTCGCGCCACCCGGCGAATAATCCTGTCCGTGCATTGACTTTGCATGGGATCTACTCTCACCAAAACTTTGTGCCGCTTTTGGTGTCAACGCAGCATAAGGATTTAAGGTTGACATCACTTGTCTCCTGTGTAAAAGACACATACAATACAATTCAATTATTAAATAATTAGAAATACATAAATAAGTACAACAATTTCAATAATTGTCCATCTGGACAGTAAATTGAATTGGAAAAAGAACACTGATGCTGTATTTAAAAAGGCTCAGTCAAGACTTTTCTTCTTGAGGAAGCAAAGATCCTTTAAGATCAGCAGAAAGCTTCTTCATGTTTTTTATCAGAAGGTCCTTTGTTCCGGCAGCAGTTCGATTTTTTAATGAACACCTTTAGGTGGTTTTAGATTTAGCATCTTTCTGATGGTCATGTTTTATGGGGCATCTTCTGGTTTTGTTTGTTTCTTGTAGTGTGTTTCTTGTCTGTTGTGCTCTGTGGACTGTGTCTATTGTTGTCTGTACAAATGTTTGGTGGCAAATGAGTTACCCCACTGGGGATTAATAACATTTTCTAATCTAAATTGGACAATATGTATATGATGTAATAACCTAAATGTACAATATAACTTAATTTTTTTAATCATCACAAATATACATGACATTTGACCTCTGCATTTAAGATGAAAAGCGACCATGGAACAACTTGGGGGTCAGTGTCTCGTCAAGAAAATGCACACAATAGAAACTTAGCCACAACTGTGTGTAAATGAACTGCCATCTTTAACTAAAGACAGTTAGAGAAGTATACAACCACAGTCTGATCTGCTGGCCTTGCTCAAGTCAGGTGCTGCTCTTTCCCTTTCCTGCTTGTCTAACCTGTATGCCATGGCATCAGATTTCCTTGAGTAAATGTGCACCTTTAAAATAATCCAGGCTGTAGTGAGGCAAATGGAGCTCTAATGGTAGTAGACAGGCACATTTCATAAAGTAGCTCAACAGTATGACAATTGGTATACATATTTACCTGCAAGATCTTTAGATATTTAGCTAGTTTCTGGCCAGCAACTCCACCCTTCGTCTGGAAGATAGACGTCAGTTGGGCAAAATGGCTCGCCAACTGTGCCATGAAGGTAGATTCCAGGGGGATGGTTGTAATGCGTTGGATGTCAGCATGTATCTTCTATCAAAAAACAAAACGACAGAATACAAAGAGGCCATTGGTACCACACTGTTACAGAATCCTGAGAAGTACTGCTGGGATCAGCATACCTGTAAAAAGTTTGTTTGTTAAATGTACTTACCAACACAATATGAGGTCCCCAATGAGTTAGGCCCTGTTCCATGTCACACCAACATCAGATAGAAAAAAACTGCAAACATTTTTTTCACGAATTGTACATTTGTTTTAAGAAAAAGAGGTAATTGTTCAATAAACCATAGTAATTTGGTTTAAGCCAACGACTCAAATCAGATCCCAAAAAACTCATTTTATATTTAAAGAAAGCCTCATTATTACTATAGAAATGACCAACAAAAGGCAGAAAGGTTTCTTAAGAAACTTAAGAAAATTCTCTAAGAGCGAGATGGTGGCACGAAATCAGGAACTGTTACAGCTCCCCCACCACCCTCTACTCTTCCTGCTGACTCCACTCCCCAAAACCGGACTGGTACACCTTTTATTACCTCCAAGATGTCATCCTTTTATGCAGTTCTTTGGTTCCCCTATTTTAGTTTGTCTGTTCTGCTTTATTTTGTATTTGTAATTTTCTATTCCTCTATTGTGTTCATTGCCTATATGGCATTGTCTCCTTTGCCTCATGTATTTTCTGAAATGTTTACTTGTATTGATGTTATGTTTTTGATGTGCTTGTTTTAGAATTACGGCGCCAGTCAAAAACCGCTACTGCCACCTATTGGCGAAAATGGTGAAGTAGAAATGTCTGTTTGATACTGGGATGTTTGCTGAAATTGATTGGATGGCCCTACCAAAAAACACATAAATACATTCTTACAGGAATCTATGTTGTGGTTACTAAACTACCCAAAACAACATGTTCATTTGCACGATTCATTCAACTTGGAACACCTAATCACCCACCTGCAAACAGGACAAACAAATGGGACAGGAGTCAGCACAACGTTCATTTAGCCTCGCTCAGCAGAATGAGGGCAGCGTCACGTCAGCAAATCACTTCTCCTGTCGTAAAACCTGGTCCAAAGTAAAATGACATATGCACATGTTCATATGCTCCATTTGCCTCACTAACGCTCAACCCTGCCCCCTGCTGGTCACAAACCCCAATGTACACTACACCCATGGTAAGGGCACGTCAGTCATTTATCATGTTAGCTACACATGAAACCAAAACACATCAACACACATGTGACAACACTTTGTGATTCAGAGAAGGCTTAGCTGGCCCTGACGGCCCACCACTGTTAAGTATAGTGGACGAATAGCCTTAAAATGAGACACTTTCATAACACTGTTTCCATTTTTTATATGGCGTGATTATAGCGATCAAATATGTAAAACCGTTTAAGTGTCATTTTATTTTGAAAAATAATAATTTCCTTGTTGCAGTTTCCGGTAATGCCTCTTTGGCCACGCCTCCTATTGTCACTTCCTGTAAACAAAGCAGCAGTTGTGTGTCAGTCAGTTTCCCGTGTTTTCGCTCATTTTCGACACCGACTTCAGCGTTTTTCTGCGATGGCTCAAGCCGGACTCGTCCTGGACCGGGACCAGTTCAACTGTTCGGTGTGTCTGGACGTGCTGAGGGACCCCGTGACCATCCCCTGTGGCCACAGCTACTGCTCGGTCTGTATCCAGAACTACTGGGACCAGGACGACTACCTTGGGATCTTCGTCTGCCCGCAGTGCAGGCACAACTTCAACCCGAGGCCGGTGCTCGCCAGAAACACCATGTTGGCTGACGTGGTGGAGAAATTCAAAAAGACTGGACTCCAAGAGTCCCTCACCGCCTTTACCACGACACCGCCTGTGAATCCAAGTTTCGCCGAGGCAGGCGACGTGGAGTGCGACGTGTGCGTCGGGAGGAAAAACAAAGCTGTGAAGTCGTGTCTGGTGTGTCTGGCCTCCTACTGCGAAGTCCACCTGCAGCCACACTACGAGTCTGCTGCTTTCAAGAAACACAAGCTGGTGGCGGCCTCCAAAAAGCTCCAAGAGACGATCTGTGGCCGACACGACAAGCTGCTGGAGGTGTACTGCCGCACCGACAAGCAGTGCATCTGTTATCTGTGTCTGACGGACGAACACAAGGGCCACGACACGGTGCTGGTCGAGGCCGAGATACAACACAAGCAGGTAATCGGTTTTGATTGAATCATCTGATTGATTCAAGGCGAGGCTGCTGATCAGTGATGGCACGGTCGCTCTGTGTGATACAGGTCGACCTGCTCTGATCCACGTGGTGTAACAGCAGTGGGCAGCGGACTCCTTCACTGTTTATAGAGCTGTAATCCTGTATTTAAACAGCTATTTTTATTAAGATCAATGAAAAAGTAAATAATATACAGGCTTTTAATATAAGTACGGAAAAGCTCACAACAACACACACTTTACAACCTAAATGCATTGGTTCTGTATTAAAGAAAACAATAATTGCATAAAAATGCCAAAAGTATAATGTTTTTACTATACAAACGTCTGCAGGCTCCAAGTAAATCTAGTGTGATGTTAACCCTAACGGCTGCTTTACTTTTTGCTATAGACCATGACCGACGTGGTCTGGATGGAGAACATTTTCCCTTGAGTACAAGTGACATTCAAAATGCTCAAGTATAATGCTTTTAAAACAAAAACCTTTTTGTAATGTGTAAAGTTGTAGACCATGTCTAATGTGGTCCGAATGGCTGTGAAATCACTCCTTTATTCAGTTTTCACGATTTAAAATAGAGGAGTCACACTTTTTATCAAGGGGTTTTAAAGCATCTCCATGGTAATTGAGTCCTGGATTTTGGACTAAACCGTGTCTGATAGAGAATAAATATCTAATATGTCTCTTCTGTTTTCACAAATAGAGAAAAGGTTCCATAAATCTGAAATGGGTCTTTAGACAGCATGGAAATACACATTTGCGATGTATAAAGAAATCTGTTGTGGTTTTATTTGCAAAAGGTGTAATGAAACTTTAATTTTAATTTTTCATAATATTTCTTCCTCAGGGGCAGCTTGGTGACATGAAGCAGACCTCTCATCTGAGAATTCATCAGAGGGAAAAGGGAGCCCAGGAGATCAGACAAGCCATCTTCGCTCTCTCTGTAAGTGCCAACATGCTGCTTGGTCTGATAAATAAATACAATAAGTCACTCGATACATAAAAACAAAACAAAAACCTGCCTCGCCTCCTCCAGTTCACGATGAGACAGTTTAGACGATGTCTCCGGTGCTTTGCGTCTCCCTCCAGCGTTCTGCTCGAGTGGCAGCTGCGGAAAGCGACGCCGTCTTCACTGAACTGATTCGATCGATTGAGCTGAAGCGCTTCGAGGTGAGAGAGCTGATGAACGCCCAGGAAAAGACCGCCGTCAGTCACGCGGAGCAGCTGCTGGAGAAGATCCAGAAGGAGATCGCCATGCTGAAGAAGATCGAGGACGAATTGGACAAACTCTCCCACACTGAGGACCACGTCCGCTTCCTTCAGGTACTGACGCTCGAGTTGACACCACCAGGGGTGGAAGGAACTAAGTATACGTACTCAAGTACTGCACCATAGTAAAGTAACGGTACCTCAATATTGTACTTATACATCGACTCCATGACATATTGTACTTTTTACTTTGTGACATTTATTTTATGTAAATTAAGATTTACATGATCAGTTTGTAAAATACGAGGCCTTATACATTGTTCAGTGAGTAGTTGTAGTGCTCGGGAAAATAAAGTTTGTAATCATATAGTATACAAACTAGAATATCATCGAATAAGTCTTTTTCTATTTTCATTATTAGTGATTTTGATACTTTAGGTATATTTTGCTAAGATAGTGTGGTGTTACTACTGCGACTGTGGGTCAGTGGTAGAGCAGGTCCGTCCTTCAATCAGAGGATCGGCGGTTCAATCCCTGGCTCCGCTAGTCCATGTCGATGTGTCCACTCCATTAACCCCATAGGCTGTCCCTGCGGTGTATGAATGGGTGTGAAGGACATGTAGTTCTAAAGCGCTTTGATTAGAAAAGCACCCTATGAGTCCATTTTACCATTTGCTTTGACTTAAGTAAAGGATCTACTAAAACTACTTCTCACAGCACTGGATACCAAACCACTTTCCAGCACAGTAACACTCTCTGTGTTTGTTATTCCAGAGTTGTCAGTCTCTCCATGCTCCACCCGTGCTGTCAGCTCTGCCTTCGGTCACTGTTGACCCCAACCTCGCCTTTGTCCCAGTGATGACAGCTGTGGCAGATTTTAAAGGACTGTTACAGGAGGTCTGCCAGGGAGGATTTGTCAGCATCTACGAGAAAGGTAGATACAAAGTGTTTTTATCAACTTAGTGTATTTATCCGATGCAAATTATTCTGTGAACTCTGTGATTTCCTCTCTTTTGCAGTGAGAGATATAGTGATTGTAGGTCCTCCAAATCCTGCTGGACAGCTGGACACAACACAGCCCAGTGATGGAGAACCAGCAGTACAAATGGAAGCAACACTGAGTGAGTATAAAACTGCCCATGCTCGTTTTTAATAATAGGATTCAGCCAATTACAGCTTTTAATACAGGTGTTAAAACACCCCAATACTTATGGTAGTTTGGGATGCTTTCATCAACTAGTACTAACATAAATGCAATATGAATATCAATGAATTCAAGCACTTGGTAAACAATTCCATTCCTTCACCACGCATACTGCTTTATATTGATATTTTTCATACGTTGATTGTCTTCTATGCAATATAACACATGTTAAACCCTGAAGAAACACCGTATGTGCATCCCATCCTGAGCACATTATCATTCAGCACAAACACCTGACTCAACATGTTTGTTCATAGTAGAGTTTGTTGAATCTGCTGAAGTGGAAGGACGACAGTGCTGCAGCTTCTGACACTTTGGACAGCTGCAGTAACAGTGTTGGTTCTCGTTGTGCTTGCAGTGATACTTCCAGCTGGCCTCGATCAAAGTCCTGTGATCCCTCGACTGGGCCTCGACCAAAGTCCCGTGAACCCTCTCAACCCTTTTCTCACTCCTGTGCCCACCATTGCCTTCTCACCATTTGGTAAATATAGCTATTATCAAAATGTGCAGGTATTTAAGCATCAAACCGTGTGCAGAGACCAATTTACACAAGAAAACCCAATTGCAAATTGTGTCACAAATGTTCATTTAAGCGACGGAGAAAATAAAAAAATATGTAACATAAATCCTGCAGTGGGGGAAGAAGTATTGATATATTTTACTTTAATAAAAAGCCTTATTATCACACTATGAAATAGTGTACAAAATAAAAGTGCTGCATTGATCAATTTACTCGTACAAAGGTACAAACATATTAGCAGTATACGGATTTAAAGTACCACAAGTCCTCAAGAGGCCACACAGTGAACCCTAGCACAGTGTTATATCAGTGGACTATAATTGCTGCTGCGTAATTAAGAAAGCTGCATGTTAAAATTATAGCTGGTTGAGGTGGAGATCATTTTGTCTGGTTTACAGTATGCTACAGTTCATGCCCAAGAACACATTTGTGATTTGATTTGTGAGCATCTTTGTCGCCACAAGTTGCTGCAGACTACTAACAACTATTCTGTCTGCCCAGGCACCAAACTCTCCTCAGGATCCAGACATAGACACCTTCAGCGACGCTCTCAGCCGAGGAGGAAATAGACTTGTAGTGGACATCAAAATCAACATTTTACATGCACCTACATGGCCTGAATGTCACAATACCTCAGTGCTCTTCTCACACAAATCTGTACTGACATTTTAAAATTGTATATTTAATAATTCATCTCTCTGTATTAATTTAGTTGTTGTGTTTTCACATGCATCTTGCTTTAAAGTGCAGACTGGAAAGAGTATTTAGAGCCACAGAATATCATAGACAATGCATTTACTTAACGTATTAAGGAGCTGAAGCAGGACTGAAACACTACATGTTATTTCAGTTTTTGAAAGGAAATTGCCTTGAAACTCAGCCTGTTTTTGTTTTTTTTAAACACAGTTCTGCTTTTTATAATGTTTTAACACAGATACAACACATTCATTTCACTTTACCAACATGTATAATAATATAGTGGGATTTCTGCAATGCTGACATAAAAAAAAATACCCACATACTGGACTCTCACGGGTGGTGTTTATTTGCATGGCGGCTTGTTTACATTTCCTTATCCTGTGAACTGATACGGGCAACAGGTTTCTGGTGGAGAAGTGGAATAACCAGTTAACACACGGCAGTGCTTTTGTGTCAAATATTGTGGATTAAATTACAACTACAGGTCAGCGCATCTCATATGAACTCCCCTAATGCTTACGTGGTCCAATAGAAGGTTGCTTCATCTGGTTTGCTGGCTGTGGATTGGCTGCTTCCGGGTGCAGCAGGTGAGAGCTGGGGAGCTGTAATCAGCATCATTAGCACACCTGTCAGCCACGCCCATCTTTGTCCTTTTCGCTTTCGGTTCGGCTTGTGTCGGAAATGGCAGCAACGACTATTTCAATTGAACAAGACCAGTTTAGTTGTTCGGTGTGCCTGGAGGTGTTACGAGACCCGGTGACGATCCCCTGTGGACACAGCTACTGCTTGGACTGCATCGAAGACTACTGGAACGGGGCCAAGCAGAAAGGCCAGTACAGCTGCCCGCAGTGCCGGCAGGTGTTCAATCCCAGACCGCTGCTGAGCAGAAACACGGTTCTCGGGGAAGTGGTGGAAAAGTTTCAACAGTCTGGATTTCAGGCAGCAGCAGCAGCTCAACACTTGGCCAAGCCGGAGGAGGTGAAATGCAGTGTTTGCACAGTGAGACGAAGCAAAGCGGTTAAATCCTGTCTCGTGTGCTCTGAGTCTTACTGCGCACCTCACGTGAGAGTCCACGAAGACCGCTTTCGGGGGAAGACCCACAAGTTGGTTCCGGCCGTGGAGCCGCTGAAACAGAAGTTGTGCCCACAGCACGATAAGTCATTGCGGCTGTACTGTCGCACCGAGCAGCAGTGCGTGTGTTCCCAGTGCGTCCAAGATCGACACAAGGGCCATGACGTAGTCTCTGTTGTGGATGAGAGAGCAACGCAACAGGTGAGATTTATTTTTGTTTTTATTCACAGGTTTCTGAACTGTTTAAAGTACAATTAGACACATATTACTTTATTATTTAACGCGTATGATTTTGCAGTGTTGTGTTTTTTTTTATTTATAGGATTTTAATTGTAAAGGACCCGGATTATATTTATATTGCATCAGGGTTGTCATTGTAATCTAAAAAAAGGTGTGTCATGTCAGGCCCGTAGAGATCACCCCCGCAGCCCCCGCACTGCGGGGGGGCCTCGCATGGCAATTTTTTTTTTTAATCCAACACTAGCCAGCGCACTCGGCCGTATTGCGGCTAAGTGTCGGCTGACTCGGCAGTGTTCCGGCTCGATGCGGCCAAATGTGAACCACCTTTGGCACATTTCACTGTTGCCATGTCTGGCCCAGGTGTAGCTGTTACGGACATGGGCAGATTCTGTCTGAGACATGGCAACCGGTTTATCGACTGCCGAATAATGTAATAAATAAATAATATTACATTACGTAATAACATTAAGATATCCCTCAAAGTTGTCTCTCTCATATAAAGCTACACAATAAAAAAAAAGTATTTTAAACTGGCTTTATAAGTTTTAAATAATAGTTGTAAAGGCAATCATAACAGGCAACCACTAGGGCCTCCTGCTACGCGGACTGGTGTTATTGTTGGGCCGCGGTGTATTCTGGGAGAACTACGAGGAAATTTCTCTTGAGGAAAAATGAAACACACATTTAAAAATGGTGCCCAAAAGCGGCATTCAAAACAGAACATTTCTGAATTAAATGCCAAACTTCCCAAAATTACAAGTCTTTTTCGACCAGCTGGTGAAGGATGCACTCATCTGCCAGAAGAGACAGGTATTGTACTGTTTGCTATAGTTAGCTAACATTACCACGTAGCTAACGTTATACTTTGACAGCTGTACTGCTCCGTCTATGTGTTGTGCTTGAAAATACATTAACCTTATTAAACCTATGCTTTCACTATACCACCTGCACCCATTATCGGACACGTTTCCTTAATTATCTCCACAACCACATCGTTGTTTAACTTCATTTCACGTTGTCCAACACTGCAACCCTTTTGAGAAGACAACGGCTCTGGACAAAATAATAAAAGTAACCGTTAAATAAGAAAGGTCATTTTCCAAGCTAAAACTGATCAAAACATATCTCAGAAGCTCCATGTCACAAGAGAGGCTGTCCGGTCTGGCCATCCTTAGCATAGAGAATAAACGTCAGTTTAGATGTAAAGAGCGTGGTTAAAGACTTTGCACACAGATTTGCTAAAAGACGCGCACATGTGTATTCAAATGCAAACCTGTAGAAAGTAGCCTACCGGTGTATCGACTATATGTAGGCATATTTGTTATGTTGTTGTAACATATGTTCTGTTTGAGCTGTTTGATAGGCCCTAGCATATGTTTTGTTTCTGTTGGAATACATTTGTTCTCTGTTTGAGCAGTTTTTTCTGATTGAATAAATTTCCCTCAAAAGAAAAGCTTGGGTCCTGTTCGTTTATCTTTGGATAATGACCGCCGGACAATACATTATCCCTTACATATGGGGGGGAGGGGGGGGCCCTCTCAGGGTTATTCTGCGAAGGGGCCTCATGTGTTTCCGTTACGGCACTGTGTCATGTCTATGTTATGAATCCTGGTTGACAGTAGGGTGAATAATCCCGATACTGTTTGGGGTTACAGAGATACAATGGACTCTTAAGGATACGTCTTATACAGTTTAGTATCAAGGCTTCAACAATGTGACCTAGTCCTGCAGCCATATCTTGTGCACTGATGTTACGATCAAAAATTAAGTTTGATGGACCAAAAGGCCTTCCAGTGCAATCTAATTCTTTTGTAAAATCAAAAACTTTCATCTTAAAGTCAACCGTGAACATTTTTTTTTGACTGAGCAGCCCGAGGGACTGTCAGATTCATCTTTTTTGTATTCTCTTAGAAAAAACTCCAAGACGCTTCTTTGAAGTTTGGGCAGAAATTGAAGGACACAGAGAAGGAACTCCGATATGTTGTCAGATACATCAAGGTGAGTGTCTTCAATGCAGGAGCTTTAAACATGCGGTTGACAAACTGCCCTTCGTACATACAGCCTGTGCATACTGCCAACACTTGTAATGAAAAAACCTTCATCCTCCACAGCACTCCACAGAAGCAGCCGTGGAGGAGAGCCAGAGGGTTTTCTCCAAGCTGATCCGCTCCATAGAGAAACAGAGCAATGAGGTGACGGAGGTGATGAGGGTCCAGGAGAGAGCAGCCGTCAGTCAGGCGGAGGAGCTGCTGGAGAAGATCCAGAGGGAGACCGTTGAGCTCAGAAGGACCGATGCTGAGCTGGAGAAGATTTCTCGTACTGAGGACCACATCCACTTCTTTCAGGTATAGAACATAACACGACCAGGGATGTGGCGAAAAAGATCGGTCCAGCCATGTATTAGTGGTGGAAGTAACTAAGTACATTTACTCGAGTACAATTCTGAGGTACTTGTCGCTTCCAGAGTCTTTCGGTTTTCAGCTTTATACTTTTACTCCACTGCAGTTCAGAGGCAAATACTGTACTTTTTAAACCACAACATTTATTTGAGAACTTAATTTAGTGGTTACTTTCTAATTCAGATTGATACAAAATATAATTGATTAATGCATAAATTATAATATTATTGCAATATATAAATACCTTATTGATCCACACAATTTCACAAGTTACCCAAATACATCAAAGCTAGCCCCACCTTTTAGCAGAAAAAACTATAGAAAACAATGTGTACTAACAGTCAGTCATCCCCCGTGCCATCTTGGATTCTATATTTGGGTTAAATTTCTATCATCTTCATGGTAACATGTGAAACTGACAATCTAATATATTTATAATAAACAAATAGGAGATACTTAATACAATAATATTGTGAAGTTACTCAAAAACATAAAAATAATTGACAGTCAAGCGTTATCAAGTTGTTTGATAATAATTAAATATCTTAACCCACTCTGGACATTGCAGTATTATTCCAGCCCGCTTAATATGTTTTTATTTGACCTTTTTTAAGCCTTTACATTGTTATTGATTTTAACACATTGCCTTGTGTGAAGCACACGTTGTTTACATTTATGACGAAATTGAACGCCAGGCAAACATGCTTAACAGTAAATTTGATGATGAATTTAACCCATAAAGTGAGTCCTTCTTGTTTAGTCAGGGTTGTTGCGTTTGCATTCAAATACTGACTCTTGATTTGGTTGTGTTGCATCATCACAGAAGTGCAAGTCTCTTCATTTCCCTGCAAAGATTGTGGAGATGCCCAGTACTGATGCACTTCAATATATGATGTATAAAACTATGAGAGGAGCTCTGGCTGATCTCAAAGACAGTCTGGATGAAACCCTTGACAGAGAATTCAACAGGATCTCTGATAAAGGTGTGTTATCTCTTTTACACGTGAATACCATAAACGCGATTGTTTTGTGAACAGTAAACACTCATTATTTGCTTGTCTGCCTTTCTAGTAATTTCATTGAAGGAAACCAGCAATCACAGTACTTCTGAAAAGACTAAAGGTACGTGAGATGCTTTAGTGGTTACATTGACTTTAAACTGAACCCCTACCCAGGACAGCCATTGTTCAGTAACAACTTGGCAACTGTAACTAGCGTATAAAGGGTTTATACATATCAGGAATGGATTATTTTAAACACTTTAATGTTTGGAACAAATAGTCAACCGTCCTCTGCATTTTAACTCTTTTAGGGGCAACTTTAGCTTAATCTAGCCATCTAGTTTAGCTACAGTTAATATTACTCAACACTTTCATGTACACATTGTACCTTTTTAAACTTAACCAGATATTTCCCAACATTTTTTTACACTGATTAACCAGGAGTGTTAATGCTTATCCAAACAGCAGAATTACTACAACTTTGAGTTGCGTAACATGTGGGGCAATGGAGATTGTATCTGAAATGTCACCCCACCCCCTTTTTAATATTTGGTATTTCCATCATCGAACAGCAAAAGACACCAACATACCATACAACTCGGAACCAAAGACGAGAACTGATTTTCTACAATGTGAGTACAATTATTGTAATAAACCCAAACTAACGTCCATCCTTATAAAACCGATGACTAATTGTTGGAGTCGGACAATGTGCTTCTGTGTCCAGATTGCAATGATTTACTCCTGGACCCGAACACAGCCAACCCTTATCTCAGCTTCTCCGATGGTCGAAGAGGAGTGACCACGCGTTCAGAGCCAATGCCCTACCCGGACCACCCACATCGCTTCAGCAGCTGGGCCCAGGTGCTGTGCAGAGCTGGGATGGCTGGTCGCTGCTACTGGGAGGTAGAGTGGGCTGGTAATGGAGGGGTTTCCATTGGCGTCTGCTACAAAAACATGGGCAGGAGTGGAGGAGGGAGCGACAGCAAGCTTGGACACAACTCCAAATCCTGGAGCCTGGACTGCTCGTACTCGGGCTGTTCATTTCAGCACAATAAGGAGAAGGTGACCATCAGCGCTACCTGCTGCAGCAGGATAGGAGTGTATCTGGACTTCAGGGGAGGGACGTTGTCTTTCTATAACATTTCTGATACAATGGATTTACTCCATAGAGTCAAGACTACATTTACCCAGCCTGTGTGCCCTGGATTTTGGGTGGGTTTGAACTCTAGCTTGAAGCTGTGCTCTCTTTAAACGTAAAGATGAGTGCACTCCATCAGTTCAAGTAACTTTATAAGGGGTTCAAATGATAATTTGAGTGATAATGTACAACGCTTTTCTAGTCTTCTGACTGTTCTATAGCTTACACGACATATCACCCATTCACACACTGATGGCCGGGGCTCCCATGCATGCTGCCGCCTGCCGATCAGGACTCAGGACTATCGAACCATTCAGGCACAGCCTACAGAGCAAGTTGGTCAGTAAAAATGTCTCGTCACACAAACACTTATGGCATACTATCTTTTTCTTACATGCTTTATGAAATTGTCATATTATACTGACATTTCTAACTATTGAACTGTTTTGTGTAAGCTATACTACATTTTGAATTTTCTTCGTACAGAAATTCTAACTTATTTCCAGGTTTTAGGTTGCAGAAGTCTGATTTTAAGGTGCTTTTAATAACTCAACAAAGTGTTTTTCTATGGCATTCTTTACTATATTGAAATTGTTTTGTCTCAAATTTCTGTATTTAATAAAACGTTGGTTTGTTAACCGTTGACCTCATTTCAGGCATCCAACCAATTTGGGAACCGGCATATTTGAGGGACAGGAAATGTGCACACAACTAAATATTGTTTCCATCTCATCGGAAGACAAAGTAAAGATAACTCCACTGTAAATATGGGATTTAAAATATTGTGTGAATGTGAGAGTGAATGGTTGTATGTCCCTACATGTGCCCTCGATGGACTGGCGGCCTGTCCAGGGTGTCCCCTGCCTTCGCCCTATGTCAGCTGGGATAGGCTCCAGCGCCCCCGCGACCCTAATGAGGATAAGCGGTATTGAAAATGGATGGATGGATGTTTGAGAATAATAATGAAACTGAGAAAATGGTTAGTCCTCAACTTTGCATTTTAATAACCGTGCAAGCCAGGAGCAGCAGCAATACTTTGGTGGAACTCAGATCTTATTGAAGGCAGCAACATCTACACTCTGGATCTGTAGAGGAAGAAAAGTTAAATCTATTTTAGCATTTGTTACATATTGATTTATTGTACATTAAAGCCATTATATTCCAGTTTTCCCAACGATATTTGGTTCTCCGCCCATTTCTTGGTCATGTGTATACATTTCTACTAAGCTTTTTACAAGTAGACATATGCTGACGCTGTGACAGCAGACATAGCAAAGATTTGCCTTATACTAGATAGAGATTCTGTCACTACTGAAATTAAAATTTGTACTGCAATTTTCTAATGCTGTGAGCGCCGCACATTACATTTATCTCCATAGTATGTGGTGGGGGTGGAGACCGATGTCTTAAAATCAAAGCTGTGTCCATGGCGAGGTACGACTGAGGTAAATTAACTGAAGTTGTCCGATTACGCCAAAGTGGTCATTACTTACATAGTCCTCAAACTTGGTGATTTCCTCCTCCAGGATGTCGGTGCCGACTTTGTCGTCCTCGACCACACAGTTGATCTGCAGCTTCTTGATGCCGTAGCCAACTGGCACCAGTTTGCCTGCTCCCCACAGGAGCCCGTCCATCTGCACAGACCGCACACACTCCTCCAGCTTCCCCATATCAGTCTCATCGTCCCACTGAGGAAAGACAGAGCGGGACATTTGTTTAACCAGAGCATTCAAAATCACACAATTTGCAGCAAAACCTCAACATATGTTTAAGGAAGGAGCATACTTCCTAATGTGGAGCATTTTGTTTGGGGTTTATAAATGCATTGGTTTAATTGTGGCTGAATGCTTAAAAAAATATTCAAAGTGTATTGACTAAAAAAGAAAACAAATTTATGGCATGGGAAGACATGTCCCGATTTAAACAAGTGTATGTTCCCTAAAGGAACAGCAACGTAACGTGCATATTAATGAGTCACATGATACGGTTCAGAAAGACACGTACGGGCTTAACGTCTAACAGGATGGATGACTTGGCGATGAGGGTGGGTTTCTTGGATTTCTTGGCTGCATAGGAATCAATGCGCTCCTGCTTGATGCGTTCTGCCTCCTCATCGTCTTCGTCACTGCCGAACAAGTCAATGTCATCGTCGTCATTTTCCACCTTTACCTGTTTGACTGGAGCAACCTGGTACAAAAAATGTAAAAGGACAGGAATATTTTCAGTAAGGGTGAGCTCTTCAGGGGCTTTTTTCAAATTGTGTTTCATCTTTATTTTTCCTCAAATTGAGTCTTAACACACATAATGAAGTAGATATCATTAAATATGACAACTTTTTCAGAGAGTCGTTTTAGAAATACAGAGAACATATGCATGCTGTAATGTACTGTACAAATTTAATAAGTTCTGGTTATCTACCTTAACACATGTGACGGCCGCCGGGCTCTTTTCCAGCACAACCACTCTGGACTCCAGCTTCTGCAGGGCTGCTCTCATCTCCTCCACCACTAACAAGTAAACACGATACGAAAAGTTAAGTATTAATACTGTGAAAGTGCCAACAAGCTCAGGAAGACATTCAAAAACACTCAACACACACCTTTGTGCAGAGTGTGGTTTTCTAGTTCCATGCTCTTCATGCGAGAAACCAGCTCCTGGTCTCCTCCTGCATGTGAGGAGGACTGTGAAAAATAAACAAATTAATTAGCATGTGTCATGTTACGCGTCAGGGCTCAAATGGCGACAAAGTAAATGCCCTCTCATCCAGATTGAGAGCCAACCCAAGCCTGTTGAGAAGCAAGCAAAATAAAAAAATAAATGTATGTGGTGAGGTTTAAAAAGAAACCCATGCAAGGCTAAAATCTATTACACAACAATGATTTGGGGACACGCACACGTTAAAATTAACTCTCGCAATCACTATTAAAGAGGCAATTTTAAAAGTTTACAAAACCAGCATGCAGGCAAACTTAATAATGGGCCAACACAATTTATAATTTAAAAAAGGGGATTCATTTGACATTTTGGGAAAACCTTTGTTGCACTCTTGCTAAGAGGTTAAAAACAAAAAAACATGCCATTTTGATTTTTGCATAGTTGAAAGTAATTTATCAGTGGAGGTGCATCTTCTGATGTAGCTCGGCAACAATATGAACAAGTTTATTTCCCAAAATGTCAAACTACTCCCTTAAGTTTAATTAATTATTGATCATTTAATTCAGAAGTTACATTAAAGGTAATTGTCACTGTATATAATAATTGAGCTTTAAAAGCTTAAAAGACTTGTGAATATTAGTTACATTATAAAAGGTAATAAAGATAATACAGATCACAACAATCAACAAGATTATAATTTCCACCCCCAAATTCTGAATCTGCTAGTGGAAGCGTATGAAGCCCAAAAACAATATGCCGGATGGCAGCATGGCAGTTCATCTTCAGCACACACTCCACACCAGGCAGCAGCAGGCACAGCCAGCCCACTCGGCTGCGTGTCATGCAACGCCCCCCGGCCGGAGCAGCAAAGCGGGACAAGGAAGTCTTACGTTTCTGTGCCGCCGTTTTTGCGGGGACACTTTTGGCTGCAGCAGGGCCGTTTTCGCCTGCAGCCGGTGATGTACACAGTGATCACAATGGGGGGGAAACACGAAGACAAAAAGAAAAGTACCGGTTGAAGGTAGAAAGTTGGATGCTACAACTTCAGAGTCGCCACTAATAAAAAGGAAGGAATTTGATGTCAATATTGTCTGAGAAATAGGATGAAAAACTCTTTACACAAACCAGTCCAGCAGCTTTATAGAACCTTTTAAACAGTTTAGCACAAGACCTTAGTTATAAATATTACAGTCGCTCTTTTTGCTTTGATGAAGTCTAACACACCTAGAAAAGTTGACTTTAAAAGGATATTTTTTTATTTCAATGTTGGCTTTGGGGGACACAATTGTGTGCTACTCTCACGCAATAATAAGAGTAAAGGCCATTACACATTAGGGACATATTTCTGTGCAATTAATTTGCACTATATTTTTTCGGATGCGGAGCAATGTTTTTGCGAAAGGATATCGATTTTTATACCCTGAATTTAAGCAATCAATCACATTTTACAGAACAGACATGTTCAAAACATCCACTTTAGTGTACAACAACACAGAGGCTCAGTGCTCTAAACCGGGATGGCAAACTTTACTTATTTCAACCTTAACAAAGCAGACGGGTGAATTCTTACCTTTCACAATAAAAGCTCTATACATATACAGTATACTGCGTAACTGTTTATCGGAGGGATTTCAAATCCACTCGGAACACTTCACTAAAGGACACACAATGAAGTAGCTTACAGTGGCTTAGGCCATACAACAATCAACCTCAGACTGCCAGACATGGCTCTGGGTCAATAGGATTGCGGTACTTGGTCCACCGCCTCTGCAAATCTACTCAAATCACGTATTGAAAAAGTGTTGCAGCTGCAAATTTACATCACTGCCATTAAGAATACTTTTGATGCAAAATATTCACAGTCGATTTCCCCCCTGTGTGTAACTGTCTAATAAGCTGATCAAATTGTGTCGGTATTTTCCAAATAAAAGTCCATACTTGTTGCTGCCACAAACAGCTTGCTGAGAAAAGGTGTAAGGTTGTAACTCTAATAGGGAACTTTGAGAGCATGGATAGGAGGAACAAATGCAGCTACAAAAATGATTTTAATGTGCACAGGGGCATGCTAATATTTTTTTTAGACCGACTTAAAACATGTGAACTTATCCTTAAAAAGGTAACATTCAAATATTTAATGAGAAAAAGCAGATTTTTGTTTATGCAAAAATGACACACATACTGCTCACATTGTAAACAACATTGATGTAAAGACAAACACAACTGGCAGACGAATTGCAATGAAGATGATGGGAGAAGCAAGCAGAGACAAAAAGGGAGAATAAGTTCTGTAGCATGCTTTGAGCACCTTTCTTGCAGGCTAAATATGTACTGCAACTAAAAGCTTAAATGACCCCAATGACCTGCTGTCGCTATATTTAAATCACAATTTCTAATTTAAAAACAAACATTCCACTCTTACAGGGCTGGCACACGAACATTAGTGAGTACAGTCCTGCCACTACCGGGGGTGTTTTCTGTGGCTCATTTGTAGGACAGTACTCACTCCGTTTAGGCACTGCAGGATATTCTGTCGGGATTTAGCAATGTCCTGCAGGATGGTATTAACCTCTCTCTCCTGCAGGTGTATGTGGGTAAAGCAGTGATGAAGCGGGAGCAGTGGGAAAGACAGAAAGCAGAATGGACTACACACCCAACATTCAGGAAGACTGTAATCAAAATAAATGTGAGCTACATGCTTATCAAGTTCCTCATGATTAAACATAAAAAGGTTACGCACATTTTGGCACCCAGGAGGATGACCAGCAACACTCATTCAGCGGTCCTTTTCCCACTTCTGTACATGTTGTACTGAAATGTAAACCATTTCCATTGAAACTTCTTTACACCCAGGAAATATGTTGTGTGAAATAAGAACGTGGCGTTGGGTGAAACACATCTTTAAAGACCTGTAAGTGATCAGTCTAATCTCCATTGTTTCAAAGGCTTGTGTAGCTGCTGCCCTGGACAGCCTGAGAAGCCGAGGCAGCTGCCAAACCACCTGACCCTTCTCACTAGGATGTGCCACTTCTAAATCGAGTGGCTTAACTCTCATGCACACAGCTGCTCCGAGCTACAGAGTACCGACAATGATGTAACTATTGCTCAACATGCTGGTGACTGACAGGGCAGCGTAAGCTCAGGAGGTATCAGGCAAGAGGCGAAGGAGATTTCAAAAGCTGGCAGCAGGAGACAAGAGGATTGGAAATAAAGGTGGTCTAAAAAAACAAAAACGAGTCCTTATTTCTAGGAATGATCAGATTGATGCAAAGTAAACAAGCTCCTGGCTTTGCTCTTGGTCTGCAGTCAGGCTTTCAAAAGAAGCTGAAATGCTATTTACCTGTGAAGTGGGTCCGTTGGCTCCCTCGTAGAAGCACTTCTCTGCCTCATCGTAGCACCGTTTGTCGAACCAGATGTTCTCTGTTGCGAGGCACTGCACTCCACTCATCTTGGTACTGAGCAGGGAAGTCAGAAAGTCATTGAAGTGAGAAAACGCAAAGACCCAACTGAACACTGATGATGTGCTTAAATCGTTAAAGCAAACACAATCGGTGACAAGAAATGAGCGACAGAACAGGGCTTGATCAGGCGCTTGACCAGGACACCGTGAATTACAGGCTACGTCATGCACAGCCACACATGGGGGGTTGTGGGTGGAATAGGGAGACACAAAACAAGCGTAAAGCAGACAGTTTCAACCATATACACAATAAATTAAAAGAACAAAAGGCCTCAGTTTCTGTGACATAAGAAGCAACATAAACAAATGGGGGAAAGATTCCAGCATGCTTCACCTCCCCTCTCATTTTGCTGACGGGTTACTGAATTAGAAAGGCATCTACACATTCCTCAGTGAAGTAGTTGCCTCATCTGCAAAGTCTGGATTATAGAACAAAAGGTTGGTTGACTCGCTGCCCGCCAACAACCCCTTGTAGTGATAGCAGAGCGCCACTTCTTTGTGATCATCAAACACAGACCAAGTTTACTACATGTCAGTACAGGACAGACCGGTGTGCACTCAGACTTAAATGTGACACGAGTTAAAAAAAATGCAAGGGGTTGTATGGACGCAGGCGTAGGTACCGGGGAGACTAAACAAAGGCTCGTCATGTACCAACACCTTTATAATATTGTCTGACAGGATTTTACATGTCATTTTGGAAGTTTAAGAGAATAATTAAATCTTAAACCAGAATTATGAGATAAATAGAAATACACAATACTATAGGTTCCACTGCGGCACCTTGAAATGATGTTGAATTGCATTGTGGCAAAAGTTGAGAACGGTTTTGCAGGGGCCCTGCGTGTTCACCTCTGCTGCATCAAAGGATTGACCTCATTTAAATAAATAAGGGTGCCATGTTACCTATATCTCAAAATGATACACAATACACAAGTTAGCTTAACCGGAAAAGGCCAAACAAGAACGCAGGACAGACGACAAATTTAAATAAATTAAATGAAACCATCCGAAAACACACATCACGTATTTTCCATTGCCTGTGTGGGAGGTGGCATAGTTGTCCCATCTGGGCCTCCTTTCAGTCTCAGAGAGGCCCCTCTTCCTCTGAGTCGGACCCTTGCTGCCTTTGCCCCCCTGCTCGGTCTCAGAGGAGGTGCGATTGCGGCCCCTACTGTAACGACGGTGGGGGATACCGGCGGCCTTCACAGTGGTGACAGGTTGACCCTGATCCTGCTGTTGAACGCGGCTACGTCTAGACTGGAAGGTCATGTTGCTTCTGTACGGACTCCTCGGCGAGGAGGACAGCGGCCCGTTGTCATTAGAGGCGAGCCGCCGTTGGTAGTTGCTCTCGGCCTGCTCCAAAGCACTGCGGTTGTACAACATTCCCTCTGCCTGCATGCCCTGGAGAACGGGGCTTTGACCATAGGAGTCGTTCGCTTCCATGGAGGCGCTCCACTCCTCTTCGGTCCCAGAGCCGTGGCCCTCCGACAAACGTGTGCGCCGCCCCAGCCTCCCAAACTGGATTTTGTCTCCGCTGATGATGGGATTATTGCCCTGCCTGAAGGTCCCCACTGGCACGGCATGTTGAGGGGCACCTCCTTGTTGACGGTTCGGCAAAGACTGATTCATCTCTCTATTAAAAAAGGGGTCCCTTCTCTACTCACTTTTGTGTTCATGATGAGAGAAAAGAAGCAACAGGTAGAAGCTAAAGCCATTAGTTCAGTGTGAAATTGGCATCACAAAAGGAACTTAGTGGTTAGATGCATCACAGAAAGCTCATCAAACAGCTGACATTTGATGCCAATGTGGTCTTGTGGGCAAAGAGACACTGGATTGATCAATCGCCAACGTGTTCCAAAAAAAGACATTTTCTTTGATAGGAAGAGTTTTTAGAAGAATCGACCTGAGAATGCAAGTCTCAATTGCATTTGTTTTTAGGATCGGGGAATAATGCCCACACATGTCTAAACAGTTCATTGATCAATCTCACATTGGACTTTCAAAGATCAAAGCCAAAACAAACATTGCAAAATGTAATGTGACAAACGACAGGTGAAAATGGCCAACATTAGGGTTAGGATGCGTTTGCAGTGTTTCCTCAATATTCATTTAAAATCTAATAATAAATGTGGTACAAATATTTACTGCATCTACTTTTTTAATAATGATTTTATGATTAAGAAGCATTGAAGTCTTAATTAGATAATGACAGGTGTGAGGCAAAACTAGACCGAGGTTGTCCCTTGAAACACATCAGCCATGTCCGATTAATGAGGAAACACTGTGTTTATGCATTAAATATATTTCTTTTGAAAACCCAACCTGTGCAACCGGGTCTGGCTCACCTTTGTTTTGGCATGCTGGCGGATAATGTATGCTTCCCTATTGTGGAATGGACTATTTAAATAAAGCAAAGCAATCACATGTTGAAATTCATAAAAGTTTCATGAAAGACAATCCAAATGTTTCCACCAGCAGCACTTCCTTTAAAACATGCAGCCAAACATCACAACAACCAAAAATACACTATGTACATTTTCATATATGCCATTTAAAAACTAGCCTAACCACATGAAAATAAAAAAACTTGTAAACATGCAATGTTAATATTATCTAAGGTACTGTTAGTGCAGATAATAGTTTGTAAGGTACACCTCGAGTCAACTAATGCAGAAGCAGGCCGGGACCTGCTATAAAGAGGCGTTTTCATAAGGTCATTTGTGAAGTTACTGGTTTAAGCTGTTATCTAATTATGTTGTGTAAATCTGAGGAGAGTTTCTGAAGGTTTCTTCCCTTTTTTCCCTGTGAAAGGTTATTTTTGGGGAGTTTTTCCTGATCCGATGTGAGGTCCTGCGGCAGGGATGTATGTGTAGATTGTAAAGCCCTCTGAGGCAAATTTGTTTCTAAAATGTTGTCTTTCCTATTATGAGCTGTAACAATAGCTTGGGTCACTTTTAAAGAAAACATATGCTTGGACTAACTTCTTATATGCAAATATTTGTGTTTCTCTGATTTATTACTGTTGGCAATTTGAATAAGATACTTAGGGGTCATTTTAAAGACAAAAATATTGAGATGATTTAAAAATGTATCAATAATAGAAGCCATCAGATGCTGCCCTGGTCTCAATGTATAAAGGTAAGCAACGTTAGATGAAAAAGGTCTCAGTAAAATGCTTTACCAATTAACAGCATCACACCCTGAGCCTCAAAAAATGACCATAAATGTTAAATAAACAACTTTAAAAATAAAAAAACACGTTAAAAATGTTAGGCTGGATGTACTTAATAAACTTGCAAGTGAGTACAAATTACTTCCACTAAACCATATGACAGCAATACACCATATGTTAGAGCACCAGCTGGAAGGCAGTTGCAACACCAACCTTTGGTAACGTTAACTGGAATGGACAGAAATAAGAGACATGTTCATAAAATACAAAACCTCATGGAGAAACAACCACGAGGGCGATTATTCATAAAACGTTAAGGGATTACTAAAATAAAAACGCACTTTGATTCTGTCAAGTTAATGGAAATGGGGGGGACGGGTAAACATAATTTATCATTTATGAAACAATAACCAAAATAAGTGGGCAATTCGTGCAGGACATCAGTCACAAATCAGGCACATTTAAATTGATACACGTATTTATCTGTTGCCTTCTAGCCCTATAACTAAAGTTAGGAGGCAGAAGTTTTTTGTGACAGCCCCCGGCAACTTGTGGCTAGTTTATTTGACCACGTGGCGCTGATAAAACTCCGAATTCAAAATACTTGATAGTTTTAACAAAGAGTACAGTGTTTTATTATTCGAGTCTGTCGTAAAAAAACGACTCTTCTGCAATCAGTGACTCACTTTTGTTCGATGTTTTATGGCTTGGTAACAGTTCCTTTGCGTGCTGCCTCGGCTGTAATCCGACAGGGAAAGAGGGCTGACATTAGCGGACCGCCTATATTGTTCCGTGTCAGAGGGGGAGCAGGTTCGTTAGCTTCTCCCCTTCTTCATCGATGATTTCCATTATTATGACATGTTTATTTAAAAAACAGTAATAAAAATACACAAACACACGTAAAAATAATGAGTTGTCTATGAATCCTGAAGAAAAGCACAGATCCGTGTTTTCAACACAATGTGGGTAACACCTTCAGATTGGTATGGTCCGTTTTAGCCAAAGACTTCATCTCCCATGATGCTAAGCGAACGGCAGTCATGCTTTCTGTCGGCCCAGACCCATTTAAAAAGTGCATGGGCTCAGCCGGATTAGTTTGAACAATAATGCGATGTTGCCTTTGTCTTTATGGTTTGATAATGGGCCTTTGTGGCTGAATGTCTGAAAATAAAACGAGGATACATTTTGGAAATTTTCCTCAGGTTTAAGTTTCTTGTGGAGCCACATATGTTTACCCCTCTGGTCCTGCAGGGGGCAGACTAGTCGAGTGCCAAGTTAGACTATAAATCCTGCAGAAAAACTATACGGCTACTGTTATTACTTCTCCCATTTTTAAAAGTATGTTGTAAAGACCAGAAGACACAAATTATTTTGGTTGATAAGGTTTGATATATTTTTAACTTAGCAGAATTAGATAGATTTATTTTATTTATGCATTATTATTATTGCTGTTATTATTATTATTAGCATTATGTAGTAGAATCATTAGTTGATGTTGTTGTTTTTACTGTTGTGTACAGGTTTACAGGCTAACAGTTACAAATCCACCCTTTTTACTATTTTCTATTGCAAAAGAGAGGTAAACATATATAGGTTGACTTGACTTAATGGATGAATTCGACATATTTGGTAACAGGTATTGTGCGATAGGCAATGCATGTATTCTTTTACTCTGGTCCCAGAGTTTTTAGCTTCATGATGCAACAAACAAAACTGAAACAAAACTAAAATGGTAACAATCTTTTACAACGATACAGTGAAAACCTCAAAGGAAATATAAAAGCTATATATTTTAAAAATGAGTGGCATCAGCTCTTAAATCTTTCCTGTGAAATAAAGATTGATGAGTTACTTCTTGACATCTTCAGTTATTAAGTAAGAAAGCTGGGCTTCTTGGGCTGGACCTCCTGCTTCAAGGAGTCTTATCATCATGTGCAAAATGATGAGAAGGGTTTGAACCCATGAGGACATCACGTACACAGTTCTATATCGTATTCACATTCACACTCTGGTTAACCAGTCATTTACAACTTTCATCTAATCTTTTCTCTTCAAATGGCAAATAGGAAAAGCAGCACAAGTTAAATTGAAGCCTGGATGGCTCAGTCGGTAGAGCATCACACTTTTAATCTGAGGGTGCAGGGTTCATGTCCCTGTTCAGGCGTCAAATATAATCTTAAAGTTCAATCTCCGGCTCTGCTAGTCGAAGTCCTTAAGCAAGACACTTAACCCTGAATTGCTCCCTGTAGCGGTGTCTACGGTGTATGATTGTAAGTCGCTTTGGATAAAAGCGTCAGCTAAATGTAATGTAAAAATTGTTAATGCTGTACTGTCCTTGAAATGAAAACCAGGGTTTTTGCTCTGCATTGTACCAAAGTGAAGACATCACTGCAGTTCAGACCATTCAGGATTTATCCAAATATGCATGAGAATTAGTAAGACATCCTTCTTTGACTTCTTGGAAGGCATTCAACAACTCTATACTTTAATTCATCCATGCATCATCGAGCCTTTTCCTGCCCTACTTTCTTATTACTTACAGCTCTTGTGAATGCATTTCTTTCTTTTTGCATTATGCATGTCCCGTATCTGGGTGATACAGTCTACTGGGTTCTGTTCTCTAGTGTGCGGTTTATTGCTTCAGGGTTTTTGTATGATTTATTATTCTTCAACAATTCATTTGGGGGATCCCTTGAGTGCAAAACCAAAAAACACAAATAAAAGTGCACATATCTGTTACAAATATATGACATATGTTTTTTTATGACTTGGATGCTGAGAGTTGTAAGAGCAAAATCTTTGGCCTGCAAACTTTGCATTTGCTTCACTGTCAGATGAGGCCAACACTTTGTGGAGCCAGACGCTACTGAGCTGAGCTGTCAAGCCAGATAAAGTTCATCTTCTAGCATTGCTAACTGGTGGGAACCAAATGTAAACATACTTTACTTGTAGACATGAACTGACATACAGCACATTGTATGTGACAGCAAAGCGAGTGGTTCATTTTCCACACATGAGCAGAGCCACAATGAATGGTTAGCTCTTCCCACTTCAGGTTTTAAGAAACATATTGAGATGAGATTCCTCTTTAAAAGCAAGGCATTTTACTATGAATCGGCCCTGTAGCACTGACGAGACAACCTGTGTTGATTAAACATCTATCAGGGAAAAGAGCATGAATGGCAGGGCAGGTGCTTGCATAATTTAGTGAAATATACAACATAACATAACATGCATGACATGACTTGTTTGCAGTCAGAACTTCAACTATTTCTGTCTTGAGGTCTTGTTTAAGGATGCAACTAACGATCATTTTCAACACTGATTAATCTGTTGATTGTTTTATTAATTAATTGCGTGATCTGTCAATCATAGTTTCCCGGAGTCCAAGGTGAAGTCTTCATATTGCTTGCTTTGTCCAACCAACAGTCCAAATCCCAAACATATTCAGTAAACATATTCAATAGAGAAAAATGACATGAAACGACCAAAGATGCCAAACAATCACAAAGAGACGTCGAAATGACTACAAAGAGATACAAATTGATGACAAATAGACACAAAACAAACTCAAACAAAACCAAAGGGAGGATTTACTACAAAGAGAAGTGAAACAATGTTAAAAAGACAGAAAACAACTACACAAAAAGACACAAACTGAACACAACAAAACAAGCACAAATCTGAATATTTCTGGGTTTTTATAGTCTTCAAATATAGTGAAACTGAATGTTTCGATTTGACCGGTCAATTAAGGGAGAAATAATCAGTAGATTAAGTGATAATGAGAATACGCTCAGTTGTGGCCCAATCAATCACTGATCACATCTGACCTGTGCTATTCACAACTTCAGTTTTGATATGCGGTACAATCGGTTGAAGAGCTCGTGAAAACACAAGCTTGAATGTGATCCATCAGCTCTTGTGGGGATCAAACCCTCAGCTGTTTTCATTTTATACAAACCTTTAGTTAATCATGCCACATAACAAGTTATAGCTTTTATAACAAGGGGTTTGTTTTTAATTATTTTTTGAAGCCAGTGGGACACAATGTTTGACACTGTGGGAGATATATTCAGGCGTAGTCTTCCTTTGTTGCAAGGTTTGCTTTAGATGAGGCTAAAATGTTTCTGTAAATGAATCACCCAGGGAGCTCCAGAGGAGTCGTTGAAGGTTGAATCCTGTGTTTTTGTTCTTGGGAACCTTTTCTGCTGGGAAGGATTTTGTCTTTTTTAGCATTGGCCTGTTTTACATTTACACCTGCAAACTGCATATCAAGGTGGTAACAGCATTCTGGAGGTTTTAACCACTGTCCTTCCTGTCATGACACACTTCTCCTTTTAGGTCCTTTTAGCCACTGCCTCCTCTGTGTTTTGGGGCTCCGGGGCTGTTACCTGCTCTGGCTCTGCTATATACTGGAGTACATTTCTTCTAGATAATTTGATAATACTTTATGATTCTACTGAACTCCATTACAGGGAATATTTTACCTTTTACTCAACTATTTTTATTGACAGCATGGAGTTACAGATTAGATTTTAAAAACAAAACATTATTTATTTATTTATATTATATAGATTAAACTAAACAACGGTATATATAGTGCACCACTTAAATTGTGCTCCAGCAGTAATACATTTCGACAAAAATATTAACTCTATATATATAACTCTTTTAAAAGGGAGCAAAAAGTACTTTTCCTCTAATAAATTCATGAATTTCAGCTTTTAATACTTTTGTACCTTTAGGCTAAGTGAACTCTTGCATGTATATTTACACAGCTGAAATGCTACTTTTAGATTAGTAAAATAAATTTCGTCCACCCACTGTATTATTTAAACTGATCATGTGTTTTCTATAATGATTTTTTAATATTGAACCATATATCTGTTAAATAGGAAGACATTTGCCTCAGGGATTACTAAAGGGGTTAGTATAGGATTTACAGATATATAAATATAGAAAGCATCTGGCAGTCAGACTGTACATTTTGTGACTTGCAATTAGTCATATGTTCTTTTATGACTGCCATCTCAGTAAATGGAGATATTCATATCACCTGAATTTGCTCTGAGAGGGGGGGGGGGAGAGAGAGAGAGAGAGAGAGAGAGACGAGAGAGAGAGAGAGAGAGAGAGACTCTTCACTCCCGCAAGTTTGCTGTTAGAGAGAATATGGGGATTCATCTATTTTAAGGTTGACAGAAGCCTACATTGTCATACCGAGGATATAACGAAGAAGTCAGTCTGTAAAGGGCACCAGAGGAACAAGTAACCTGGATTAGCGCACATCATCATCATCATCATCATCATCCGATGAGTGATATGAAGAAGACAGATAAGAAAATGGAAGTGTATTCTACGGCTCTGCCGGGACGACAGGAGACATTCACACTCCTCATCTTGTATCTCCATCTGTGGCATAGGCCTATAGTGAGTGTTTATTTTTTCATTTATACATTCTTCCTGTCTGGGACAAAATATTCGTATTCAAGAAGTAATGAAAAAGTGCAGTAGAAGTTTTCCCTTTCTGCTGCATTTTAACCTATAAAGCTGCTTAATTAGAGCGACATTTACTGCAACGCTATTACCTTAATTATGCTCTGTCCTTTTCCGGCTCTTCGGAGCACACTGACGCTAAATGTCCTCATTAGGCCGCTGGCGCTAATTAGTGGTTATCAAGAGGCTCGCGACCTTCATCCATCACAGCTGTATCAATCAGCGACAAAGAAAATCAACAGGGGAAACATGGTGAAGGAAGACATCAAAGAGATGGCGTGCAGATGCTGTCTGATCGTGTGAGCTGTTAATATGCGTTTGCAAACTGCACGTTGAGAAGGACTTTGATTCCGATCAGTTATGACATGTTTTGGGGGCAAAATTACAACTTTCATTTTCAGGAAAATTAAAAAAGTTACATGTATATTATTTGTTTTACTTTGACACATTCTTCTAAGAAGGTTGAATGACAACATGTGGAATTAACAACAAATGTATAAATAAAAAAAAATAAAAAAACCATCCTTCAGTATGAATCCATGTCTGTTGTTTTTCAATGCGTTTCCTGTATCGCCTCACCCACTCACAACTTGTTTGCTTTAAGCCAAAGTAGAGAACTCAAGTTGTGTCGTTTTTTCAGGCTGAAGCGATTCATCCGGACTGCGCCATCATCTCTCAGCACCTGAGGGCTCGGGAGGTGTGCCGCCAGACGAGGAGGAGCGAAGCCCAAAACCAGACCGAGCGCAGCGGTGAGTTCACGTGTCACTTTGTGAGATAACATGGTAAACAAAAAAAAACCTTGGTCCACTGCATGCGGGATGTTTTTTAATAGGCAGGAGTGTAGGCTGAACTAAACTATAAAAACATTAAGATGGGCTTAAAACAGCACATTCTAAACACACAGGAAGGACATGTAGGTTAGCTTGACACATTTCTAAAAAGATCAATTGATTAGCCAAATAATTAAAACTGATTTAACAACAAATTGCTTCAGGGCTTATGACCGCAATCAGTTTATAAATAACAAATAGCAAATGAAGCAAAGAGACTAAATCTATTGTTTGTCTATTGCCTACATATTAGTTGATATTCATATATTTTCATGGCAAGAGCCAAGTTGTATTGGAGATGGATCAGTGGGCAGTGAAAGGTTAACTTTTAACCTTTAACTGCAATAGAAATATCAGAGAAGACCTGATGCACATAAAAAGAGACATCACACATTTACTGCTTACATGGTTTGCATAAATAATAATAATAATAGTGATTCAATAATGGAACTAGAAACCTTGGCAATAGCCCCTCCCCTACTTAATACCGCCTTTTTCGTGTGCTCAAACCACACCTATATCTTTTAAACTGTCTATATATTGATCTCAACTACACACCTGTAATACTTTATTTTTGATACTATGGATTTTGCTGCTAATATAATACTTACTGCTAATTGAGTATATACTGTGCCATTGCTGCTTTTTGTTCAGTAAATCATGTCTTGACCCCTATAATTTCACGTTGGTTTCCTTTAGTGGGATCCTTAGTTTCGTATCTTATTTTGAAAAGAATGAGGATGCAGAGACTGATTGTAATCGGTTATGTGCATTATAACACCTGATCTGATACCCACACTGACACCTGTTGGTCTTCCCGGTGAGGCTTCACCTGTTTGTCCTCCCAATCTGACTCGTTGACTTCATTGTATACTAATGAACCTGAAGTCTCCCAGAGGGCCGCACAGCGTGACGCCTTGTTCAACTGTGTCACTGATGCCGCGCTATTCTCCACTTCATCAGAAACTGCCCCAGAACAACAACACTCTAACAACTCCCCTCCGCTAGAGTGATGCACTTTAACATTTCTGTACTACTTTGATCCGAATTACCACTGATGACTGTGAACCCTTTGGGGCAAAGTTGTCCTCAGCTGCTCATTATGCAGATACATGTCTGCAGATTAATTTCACTGTTGAAGTGTGTGTCAGTGTGATGCCGACCACGCAGGTGACATGTAATCATGCAGAGCTGGAGAGCTATGAGGTGAGATTTCACCTTTGTGGCATAATGACATCGGTGACTGTCTGCTGGTGGCAATAGACCCAAGTAGACGTCATGTCCTGCATGCTGTTGTGAAACGTGATGTCATTGGCCAAAAAAATACGGTTGTCTTCCATGGACTCATTTGGTTTGATTCTGGTCTCCACCACTTCGGTCCAGATTGACATGACTTGACTGCTGGATAGATTAAGTGGATGAATCCTTGTGACTTTAGTGAGGTCCTGACTTCATATAGCACCACCAAGAGGTTCACATTTGGGGGTTTTAAGTTCTGTATAACATGAATTTTGGTTCCACATTCATGAAATTGTAACTTTGTTTATCCTGACTTTTCACATTTTTATTTCTACAACAAGTTTAATGACAATCTACCCGCCAAACTAACGCCATTCCCACTGGACTCAGTGTTAATTAGCAAATGTTAAGATGCCAACACACGATGGTAAATGTGGAAACTAATACACCTGTGAAACATTTTAGCATGGTCATTGTGAGCAGACCCTGAGATGAACTCCAAAGGCCTGACTGCGCACAGGTGGCTGACTATGACACTGTAACTTACTGATAAGAATGTAAAATACTCAGAACACAAAATGTCCCTTCTACTGCACCACAAGTGGAATCAACACTCTGGACCACTACCACACGCCGTTCAAAAACATCTCAAGAGCATAATCGCTAACCACGTTAGGGAGAGCCAGCATGCTGCCATCTTGCTGAGTGCTTTTTAAAAAATTTTATTTTCTTACTTCTTTCCTGAGCACCAGACTTTTGACGACATTTTGAAAGTCTTTTGTTGGAACGGGAGAGGTTAGTCGCTTTGCTGCAAATGCATGTGTATTTTTGAGAAATTATTCCAGTAGATTATTTGAAAGTGAGAAGGCCTTTTTGACCCAGTGGCCGTGTTGTCCCCGGTAACGGCGGTCCTGATTGCGTGTATGTTAGCGTAATTACATTAGTATTTAGCTGTTCTTGTTCTTGATTAACAACGCACCAATTTATCCTTCATTGGAACTGGTAGAGACGGTAACACGTCACATTAAAACACCCCTAATTATCTTTAATAAACCGTGCTACCATGCAGATAAACCTTACGTAGCTACATAAAGATGTGTTTTTTCATTCATCCAAATTCTCTTTTAACATTGATTGATTGGCATTGAACTAGATTGATATGAAGATTTCATATAAAAATTATATGAAATCTTAAAATTTGACAAAATATCCACTCAACATTACCATTAAAACTAAATTCCATTGAGAATTCATAAATGCACACTGCCTGATAAATGCATTGAGAAATATAATTTCAGTTGTAATACAGTTCCTCCCACAGCGGTGCTCTGGCAGCATTCACTGTGTCCAAGGTCATTTCAAACGTCATTATTAATCCTGTGGTTACATGTATCGCTTCTTCAAGAGCTGGTTCTTGATAAAGGCCCTAGAATAAATCACTGCTTAGTGGGATACAAAACCTTTTGATCGACATGAAAGGAAATTAAGGAAATGTTTGAAAACTATGAAGTGCTTGACATGAGTGTTAATTGTGACAGGGGACATTATGGTTTTACTCAAATGATTGTTCAAAATTCCCCATAAGCACAAACTGTCAGTTTATATAATTCAGGGGTTTTGCGGCACTGGATTTTGTTACAAATGTTTATTCAACATATATCGTATAATTGTGCCTCTTTTGTTCCAATCTCAGGCTAAAAATGAAATATTTTCATAAACAACGCATCACAGTTTTCACATCCCTCTGTGTCTGTATATTTCAAATCCAGAGATCTGAATTTAAGCAACAAGGAGCTGATGGCAACAATATTCCACCGCTTAACAGTAAGAATTGTATTCGCACTTGCAAGCAGTCTAACCTGTAAGGGCAACCAACGCTCAGCATGTATACTGGTTACCCTGTTCACCATCTTAAATTAGCCTGTTAGCGTGCTAATATTAGCTAAATTGCATTAAACACAATGTGTAGCTGAGGCTGATGACACTGTCATTAGTTTTGAAGGCTCAAACCAAAGTACTGGACAAGGTATATTTTGACTCAGTGATGGCGCTTGCATGTTTTGAGCACATTTTATGGCATTTCATGCAATAGCTGACTGTCTGATCAACAGACCCGCAGGCCCACATTGCTAAAAAGCTGAATCATCACAATCTTCTTCATTTCTGTCAGAGTTGTTGGTAAATCAGCATTTTTGCTCTCATCTAACACCAAATTGTAATAAGTACAACACTTTCCTCATCACATAACTGTTCAATGTTGCTCATGTGAAGTAAGACATTGTGAGAAAAACTAAACTAACCGGCATAGGCTGCACTCTAAAACACCCACATTCATTATTTATTTTCTTTTTGAGCCCACATACTGTCATTGTGTCAGAATAAGCTGTCCGACAAGTGGCATCCTGGGCGCTGTACTACGGATCCTGTCTGTGTGGACCATGCTCGGTGTGTGATTTAGGCATTAATTGATGGCAAATAGTGCCACTCATGATAAGTACAGCAGACAGTCTTCATAAGTGAAACTTGGCTTGGGCTAAGGCAAGAACAACAGAGTCTGCCACTGACTGGCTTGTGTTTAGGCAACTAAGACACAAATGTTCCTCTTTTATTAAGAAATCAAAATCAGAATATTATTTGTCTGTGCGGAAAATTTAAATGATCCAAGGAATTTTTGGAAAACTATAAAAACCCTCTCTGTAAGCAAGAACTCACAATATACCATTGAAATGGAAATCTGCTTTTGTTCTCCCACTGTTTAAAGGTGCACTGAAAGTGATCAATTACATTATTGTTGCTCTTGACAAGAAGCAACATTGTGCATCACTGTTTATTGATCTGTCAAAGGCATTTGACACAGTTGACCATGATGTTTTAAGGCTGCTCAGGGCTCTCCGAACAAGCGGTCGCTTGGTTCACGAGCTACCTGAAGAATAGGTCTCAGTGCATAGGGTCTATCCTCTGATATTGCAACAGTCTGTAAAGGTGTGCCACAAGGCTCTGTATTAGGTCCACTTTTATTTACTGTTTATATAAATAATCTGGACCAAAATGTGGTGGGCGCTAACTGTCACTTATGCTGATGACACTATATATTGCTGTGCGTCAACTCTTGTGCAGGCAATTGATCTTTTTGTTCAAAATACTCTATTTCAACTGAAACTTGTTTTAAATACAGATATGTTTTCAAAATGTCAGAGTAGGCCACAGAATATTCTTTCGGTGGTCACTCTTGAAGGAAGTGAAATAGAGGTGGTTGACTCTTATAAATATCTGAGTATTTTGATTGATAACTCCTTCACTTTTAAGCCACATGTGCAGTACCTGGTGAAAAAGTTGAGGTTAAAACTGGGTTTTTATTATCGAAATAAGCTGTGCTACTAATGTAAAAAAGCGATTAGTTGCTGCTACTTTTTTACCTGTGTTGGACTATGGTGATCTTCTTTACATGCATGCCTCTCCTAACTGTCTTTCGTATGGTGGACACGGCTTACCGTGCTTCACTGCGGTTCATTACCAACTGCAAAGCTCTAACCCTAACCCTAACTAACCCTAACCACTGTGAGTTATACTCTCGGATGGCCTGCTTTAGCCACCCGTGTTGGCGCTGTCATTGGTATACCTTCATTTATAAGGCAATCCTTGGTCTACTCCCACATTACCTGTGTGTCCTCATCATGAAGAAAAGTGTGGGACAATACTCCTTGCGTTCTCAGGACTTCCTGATGCTCACTGTCCCAAAAACCAGAACGGAACTGGAAAAAAGGGCTTTTGTGTACTCTGCACCCTCATCCTGGAATATGTTGCAGAATACTTTGAAAATCAAAGAACTGATTCCACTTACTGGTTTTAAATAAAAAATGAAAGAAATGGAGTCAGGTTCTCAAAAATGTCAATGTTTCTTAAATTAACTCTGTTATGTCACTGTCTCTTAACTTCTAGTTTCTTTTAACTTGTCTTGTTCTGTGTTTTTTGTTGTTGTAACTATGTGTTCCTTATGTTGCTGCCTGTCTTGGCCAGGTCACCCTCGAAAAAGAGATTTTTAATCTCAATGGGATTCACCTGGTTAAATAAAGGTTTAAATAAAAAATAAAAAAAGACGCTGTACCTCATTTAAACTCCAACAGATTGTCAACAGCATATGCTTGTAACCACATCCTTTATTTTGAAGCCTGCACTTCACTGTCAATCTCAATAATGTTACCCACAATGAATTTCAACAAGATGCACTTGACAGGGGGGCTGTTTGAAAAGCTTTTTTTGGTGAATAATTATGGCTTAGTGTGAATTCGAAAAAAAGTGTCTTTATATTTAGCAGGCTTAGTGTGGCCACAGCAAGTGTTTCAAGTTATCCCTCTTAATGTGAACGGAAGCAACTTTTTACAGCAGATAATTTGCATTTTATATGGGACCAGATGATAACTTTACACTTTTTTAAACTCTAGCAAGAGAGTGCTATAGATTCTACTGACTATGCACAAAAGAAGACCAAAAACAAAAACAATTAAGTGCTATGATGCACTATCGGAGAGGTTAATGTAGTGTTAAGCATAGAAACAGGAAATTAGAAATAAACCACTGGACCCAAACAAATTTGAACCAAATCAAAACTATTCTACACTCTACACTCACATTGCCTTCCATAACCCTTCTGAATGTCTTTTGTAAATATTGTCGATGACGGTACAAGCTTACCAGAACCTCAGGTGGTCCCCAAATATATATCTGTAAATATTTAATACTTTAATTTCACACTGCTCTGGCTCCGTCAGAGAAATAATAAATGTTCTAATATATGATATTACATAGTGTGGTGTTTTCTGAGACAAAGTGGAACAAAGAGAAATGCAATTTATTAATTTTTTAACTTTACTCAACCCATATACATGAGGGACGGGTCCAATACAAATTGTAAATTGCTACTAGTGATAGAATACTAACATAATAACATTTTTGTATTCATAAATGACATACAAATAGATAAGAACGTGTGCCAGAACTGAATAATTAACTGAAAAGGTAGGAAATCATGCAAAAGGAAAAAACTATGGAAGTGATTGTGTGAATGTTGTGCACACTGTTTGACTGATGATGCTGATTGTTAGAAGTTGTGGATGACTTTTCTCATCATATAAACACAACCTGAATATGTTGGCTGAGTTTTGGATGGAACTGCGACTGTGTCTATTAAAACTAATGCAGGTGTGTGTGTATATAGGATTACCACTGCTTCACCAGGCTTTATCTTAAATAAGGAGCTGGAAGTGTCAAAAGAGCTCAAACTAGAAGAATAGATATCCGCACACTTAAACTATGCAGAGAGCTTTTAACTTTCGGTCTAAATGACCTTACATGGTTCGTAAAAACTAATGCAGAAAAAGTTTCATTTATTACAGGTGAGCAAAAAGCAAAGAACACATAGAATAATAAAAATCAAGTAAATTAATAAATAACAAAAAATCCTGTAAAGAAAGCAATATAAAGTAAAATACAAGGTTGTGGCAGTTTGTTGGTGTGCTAGAGCCACCTGCTGTGTAAAAGCCCCACAATTCATAGCGCCACCCATGAAACAACAATTCATTAAGCTAACAATAAATGAAACGACAGATCTGAGATCTGAAAGTCCCTCTCCTGGATCCTCGGCTTCAGGAATATCAATCTGACTCAGCCGCCTGACAACACAGGTCCTCTGTGAATAACTGCGTCCTATCATCGAGTGACGTTTGCGATGACATCATTTTTGTGAGACTACCCAATTGGATGCAGGTTGTTTTTGTGAGATAAGGACACACAGGAGGAGAAGTGGATAATGGATTAGATTCGCTAGCTTTGTAGATGAAATAAGGTACAGAGAGAAAATTTATATTTCACAGAGACGGATGTCTGCCTGTAATTTACTGCTGTGGCTCAGATTAATGTCAAAAGCCACAATGGATTGCTCAAATAATTTTTATTTTTATTTATTTTCAATGATATAAAAGAACAGAAGGTTCAAGGTCGTATAAACTAAATTGTGTTGCATCTTCTTAATCTTTAGTCTTGTTAAAATATAAATATTGACAGTTGAATTACCTTCCAGTACATGAGTGACAATCAAGTTTATAATAAAAGGGGTTTAAATATGAGTGTATCTGATGTTATTATTAACTGTGCTTTGATTCCCTTAAACCTAATTTAACAATCAAAATGTATGGATAAATAAATGACGACACTAAGATGTGGTTCCCCGACATCTTGCTCGGAGAAGAATATGAATCATAATTTAACATGTAGTAAGACTTTATTTAGGTTTCATTTAGAAATCGGACACATTTCTATGTTGCTTGAAACTTATAGCGCTGGAGGAGTTTAAAATTAATTAAGTATTTTATTGCATAAAAGCAGTAAATTGTTCTTTATTTTGACTACATTTCAGCCTTGGGGATAAATGAAGAGAAAAGAAAAAAAGAATCTCCTTGTATTGTTGCCTATTATCACAGCCTTTGACATTTACTCTCTGTGGATGGAGATGACTGCCGATATTTGCAGTGGTTTGTACATCCCAATAAATTATATGTATCAGAGTTACTCCGTCGGCTGGTATGGATTTATTAAGCCAGTAGTAGAAATATTCTCTTCTGGTTGCATGAGAATTAATATGGGACTAGGTAATCAGGTCACCTCTACTATAGTCGCAGTGGTTGGTGTGGGTGGATTTGCACCGATGAAAGACCAGGGATGGGCTGAAATATTCCAAGCCTCCTCTCAATAAATGTAACAGCAGGGAGTCTGTGATGCTGTGAGAAAGAACATGTCAGGTACGAACACTGGAAGAAGCTGGAGCATTGGACTGATGCACATTTTAAGTGATATTTGGTTACTTTCACATGCACACAATCCTGTAAGAAAAGCAATCGTCTTTTTAAGCAGTTTATGTGAATGCATAAACTGGTTCTTCTTACTATGAATGGATAATATTCTTTAGATCATCCTTGTGTTTTCCTGGTGTGCAAAAGACATAATTAAAAAAAAAAAATGTCAAACTAGAGTATGAGTTCAGCCATGCCACAGCAACTCTGTGAGGCCGTACATGCTATATGCTAACATCAGCATGCTAACATGCTCGCAATGCAACATGTTGATGTTTAGCAGGTAGGTCCATATTATTTACCATGTTAACCTTCTTAGTTTAGTTTGTTAGCCTGTTAATTAGCACTTAGTCTTACATAGCCAGACCTTTTTCCTCAGCACTGTCAGTGCTAAATAAAGGTCATTCTCTGCACATCATTCTGGCATAGAAGAAATAAACGCTGCCGACTTATATGCCAGTCTACATCCCGTGAGTCAGACTAAATAGCACTAAACACAAAGTACAGCTGAGAAAGATGTGAATGTCTGACTCTGAAACAAATTTCATGCAATCATCAAATAGTTCTCAAGAGATTACACTTAAAACCACAACCGCAACAATTTTAACCTTTTCGGATTCATCCCCTGGGAACCTTGACATTTCGTGGCAATCCACAAAATTGTTGTGAAAATATTTGTGTCAGGAACCAAAGTGGCGGAACAAATGATGGATTAACATTGCGTCCATAGACAACCCAACATTTCAGAAAACAGAAACAGGTTTCAAGACTCGCAACAGAATTAACTTGTCGGAGGCTTCACAGTCTTGGCCCTGAAGAACCGAGAGAAGTGGATCTAGCTTTTGTGTTGCCAAGTTGTCTTCTGAAGAAATGTGACGATTTTAGTCCGCAGACAGAAGCACTCAATTGATATTAATGTGATGACAAAGGACTGACAGGAAGTATGAACTATGTAGGAATTAGATATGAAAGAAGCCAAACAATACATTATGCAAATGTCATACATGCATCTAATAATTATTATTGTTAATTGATACTTTTTCACCACCGCTGGCAGCTTTGAAAAAGCAGAGCTGCTGGGAGGAAATCACGCAAATACAAAAGATTATCGGAATAACAATGGATGCATAATCATTCTTTGTATCCAGTGAAATTGAGTATGCATGTAGCTCGCGCAAGTGATGTGACCCTAAACAAAGCCTGGAGACATAAGGATGTCTGCTTACCTCTGAATAATTTGTCTTTTGACTGCTGAAAATCACAAGGACTTCAGAGAATATTTTCTATGGTGATGTTGGAGAATGTTCTCAGCTGTACCAAATCTTAACCGGCACAAATATCATCACAATTATGTTGTGAATGAGTAGAGTCCCAATAATTGTAAGGCTTATAAATCATCACACACAAGCTAATCCATGCAGTCGTTTGTCTTTTTTATTCTTCTGATTGTCTTATGAAATATGTATTTAATACAGTATGAAGTGTCGTGTATCCTGCGCTTCCTTAGAAGATCGGCTTCTAACAGACCGGTCCACATGTGTTTCCGGTCAGTGTCCCCCCTCAAGAATGCCCTTTGACCTGTTGGAGGAAGGGTCTGTTTCTGTGTGACATTATGTGATCTCCAATCTTGATATATGATACTCCTTCCTGTGTCTGGAAGGTACGTGTTTAGATTGGGGGCCGCTGTGTGACGGTCTCCAGTTTTCAGCCTATATAACTTAGCTGCCTTGCATGATCCAGTCAGATCTTCAAATTGGCTGAGAAGTTTCTCCGAGCGATCTAGACGCTCGTTCCGACATGTGATTCCTGCCTGTAATAAACTCTATTATACCAGAAGAACAGTGTCCGCGGAAGGTTCCTTCATCATCATTCTTCAGCATCACTGCCGCTTGAAAGATACAACAAACTTATACATGTTTATGAGGTATGAATGCCCCTTGTAACCTCCTACATTGGTAATATTTCAGATGAAGTTGGATAAAATGACACAAACACATTTTAACCGATACATTTGATGTTTCAGATGATATTCTTTTAACTGAATTTACAGAAAAAGCGTGGTCTCATCCATTGCAGTTATGTGAGCATTAGGAGTATGTTCATCAAAATAAAAAAATGAAAGAAAGAAATGTTCCTTTTGGGTGTCATTAAACCATTGCAGAGGGTGCAACAAAATGATAAGTCAAAACCTCAAATGAAAAGGAAATATGTGATTCATGGTAAATGGACCTGTATAGTGCTTTTCTAGTCTTTCGACCACTCAAAGCACTTTAATACTACATGACATCATTCTTACACCGTAGGCACAGCTACGGGAGCAATTGTGGGGTTAAGTGTCTTGCCCAAGGACACATCGACATGGGCTAGCAGAGCCGGGGATCGAACCGCCGATCCTCTGATGGAAAAACCACCCTGCTCACCACTGAGCCACAATCGCCCCATGTGTCATGTTTGTTTCTTGTATTCATTTGAGGAAATGTGAAGTCTCACTCCACACAGCTCTGATGTTTTCGTCTCCTCAGTGGACAGGAACTTTCAGTGATGTTTACTTCACTTGCTTATGTTTATGATGATTTATTTGCTATAAGTCTATTTCATTTGCACTTTAAAAAATTTAATCAATACACCACCTCAGCCAAGTGTTGGAAATGCGCATAAAAACAGGTGGACGGAAACACATGTATTGTAGAACCAGCGACATTCATTAAGTTTATAACTTTTTCTGTGTAAACAAAGTGTATCACTATTAATATAGTTATTTATTGTTGCTGACTGTCCCTGCTCCTCCCTCTGTCTGTGTTTCTAGGGTGCAACACAGAGTGGGATGAGATCGGCTGCTGGCTGACAGCTGAAGTCGGGCAGGTAGTCAACAAATCCTGCTCTGAGATCTTCCAGCATTTCTCCAGCAATCAAGGTTGGTTTCTATTTTAATCTCAATCTCAACAAACACAGAAGAGAAAACACTTAATTTCAGTAGTTAAAATATAAAAGTTAATGTTGAAGTCCTCTTGCTCCAGTGATAAGTATAATCATCCGTTCTGTATAATCTGCAGAGCAATTGCATGCTGGAGTTGCTCTGATGAAGGAGCACAATGAATTATTCATGTGTGTTTGTTGGCAAGAATATATATGCTCTGGGATGTTTCTGGCAGAAGAAATGATGCAGAGTCTTGTCTGCAGGGTTCACATTTAGTTAGACTTCCTCTTGAGCTGCTGAAGGATCTGTGTTTCCAGAAAGATGGTGCCAATGACACCAAGAGAGACATAATCTGAATAATATACATGTCATGAGAATAAAAGTGTTGTCTAGTTCAAGAGGTTTTAAATTTAGAATGATTTTCCTTTTTTCCCTGTCATAGTAATCAGTACAATCAATTATTAATCATTTGCATTTGTAAATTAGTGTTTTATAGGCTATTTGTTTAAATATGGGAAACGTTGTCTTCCAGTCAAAAGACAAAGATGTCAGACTGTTTGTACTCAGTTGTCTTGACACAATTGCTATTATGATACATCATTAAAGGAGGTCATTGAAGGTCAGGGTCATTAAGGAGTCATGTCCTTTCCCTTCTTACTTTGATGGAAATAAGGGCTCATGATGATCTTAATTGCAGAGCACTCAAACAGACCATAGTCTTTGCTTACAGCGCTTTAGTTGACAGCTTTAGTTGACAGCTTTAGTTGACAGCTTTAGTTCCCATTTGCTCAGCCCAAAAGGGAATAGAGAAGATGAAAAAAACCTTCACACGGTCCAGCTAAAGCCTCCATGTGCTATCTGGCACACACACACATTCAGATGTCCAGGCCTACAAACACAGCAGTGCACAGCGATCAAGCTGACAATCTTTTCCCGACACCTGCTGTTTCCAAATGGACGTTTCTGACTGAATGCACTAATGGAGTGAAATGGTGTAAGACAGGAACTGTCAAGTCTCACAGTCATATTGTGTACAGGAATTTAATTTGTAATGATTGTAGCTTACAATAAATCGTACAGTACATTTTAAACACTGTTGATAACTAAAATGGATTAATTTGCTAATTAGTTCATAAAGATTGTGAGGCTGTGTGGCATGCACACACAACCTTGTTGACTTTTGTAATATTAGGCTATTACTTTTGGCTACTGGTCCCTTGGATTTGAAACTATTTTCAGCAGAATTAACTTCCAAGACTTCAAACTAAAAATAAGCCACAGAGAAGATTAAGAAGAAGAAGAAGAAGAACACATTGGTTGAGCTTCTGAATAGGTTATATGTATTGTGAACATATCTGTGGATGAAACACTATAAACTGGTTTGAATCCCTTCTGTCTGCTCCCATCAGGGTATGTTTCCAGGAACTGTTCGGTCCACGGCTGGTCGGAAATGTATCCACCCTACGACGAGGCCTGTGCGTTCAGCGACGACAGCGAGCCTGAATCTGAGGTCACACACAATGCTGCAATCATGCCAATCAGTTAATTATTAATTTTGTTGCTGCTTCCTCTTTGCTCTTCCTCCCTCACGTTTTCCTTTTCAGTTCAGCCCTCTTTCTGGTTTAGTGCAGAGACAACACGCACTTCTGATACTTTTGTTCCAAGAATACATGTAAACAAACAGCTTCGGTGAGGAAACAATCACATGTGTTTGATATACAGTAACTCTCGAAGATAAACTACAGCAAGGTTTCAGAAGATGAACTTTGATGTCTTTTTATAACTCTATTGAACTTGAATCAGTTTTTTTATTGATTATAATGTGTCCTGCATTAAGGGAAGCAGTGCTCTTTTATTGAAGTAAAAGCAGCACTACAACATTGTAGAAACACTGTGTTTGAAGTAAAAATCAACACTTTACATAAGTAAAAGTATTAACATCAAAATATACTTAAAGTACCAAAAGTATCAAAAATCCCATTTCAGAATAATATTGACTAAATTATTGGATGATAATTACTGTTATTGTAAAGCTGAAGCTGTTAAATGTGGTGCTAATTTGTATCTAGTTTATGCACTTGTGAATTGCCCCTTTAGTTTCCCTTACGATAATATATTATATATCCACGGCACTTCTGTCAGATCCACTGTTTTCACTCATCACCTTATTTCCCATTCATACATTTGACAGCATCACAATTCAGTGTTTGTCTCTCTGCAGACGAGTTACCTCTCCACGTTCAGACAGGTGTACACAGTGGGCTATGCCACCTCGCTTATCTCCCTCATCACAGCCATAGTGGTGTTCACTGCCTTCAGGTAAGATCAGAGCATCACACACTGTCCAATAAGAGGGACAACAGCTAGGATGCTCACTCACCAACCATTTATGTAGTTCAGATTCCTAAGAAGGGCCTGTTAAGATGGGCGGTGAGCAAGAATTAAATATCCATTTATATAGTATGAATGTATATAGCTGGAATATGCTCCAACAGACACACATATCCAGATATTCACATGGTCGCCTGTCAGATCAATAGAGGCCCCAGTAAATTGTGATAGGATTGGGAATCTATTATTAGTACTGTTTGTGTATATTTGTATTTGTGCCTCTTTCAGGAAGTTCCGCTGCACTAGAAACTACATCCACATCAACCTGTTCTCCTCCTTCGTCCTGAGAGCCAGCTCCGTTTTCATTAAAGACACCGTGCTGTTTGCTGACGAGACCCTGGACCACTGCTCCGTGTCCACGGTGAGCATGCTTATTAGCCAATAATTATGCCACATCTGCTGTCTATTTGAATTAACAATAAAAAGAGGACTGCCAGAAGGGAAGACACGTGATGAATGGCAGCTGTCGTTTTGCAGCGAAATCCCTTCATTAGTCCTTTAGTTTAAAAAGCACGTAGGTTTAATTTGTGTTGATGCCATGGAGGACATGTTAATAAAGTGAAATGAGAAAAGTGTATCCAACTGTAATTGTTGTACTATAATTATTATTATTACACCATGTAGTGAATTGTGTAGTGGTTTATGTAGCCAACCATGAAACCTGAAACCTAGTTGTGGTGAAAGGCCCTTGACTTTTAACCTTTACATGACCCTGTGTACAATTTCCTGAGTGGTTGTTAAGTGGATTGTGTTGGCAATGACATAAAAGAAACAAACAAACTGTTTGCCAAAATAATTTTGCATTGTGGTGAAAATATAAAAACAATCTGGAATTTAAAAAATATATATTTTATATATTGTTTCATGTTATCAGCCTACTTTGTTTTTATCAACAGTCCCAATAACTTGTACTGACATGCAAATGTCATAGTGCCTCATGAATTCATAATTTAAAAACAGAATATATTAAAAGTATAGATTTTGTTATTAAGGCCTTTGTTGGTCTACAGAGATCATTCAAACTACTATTTTACTGAACTGCCCCATGTTAGATAATGACACATCCGCTAATAGTAACTTTGTTTTACGGTGTCCTCTATAGACGGCGTGCAAGTCAGCCGTGGCTTTCTTCCAGTTCAGCATCCTGGCCAATTACTTCTGGTTGCTGGTGGAGGGCATGTATCTGCAGACCCTGCTGGCCCTGACCTTCGTCTCTCAGAGGAAGTACTTCTGGTGGTACATTCTGATTGGATGGGGTGAGTGGAGATGACTGAGGAGGTCGTCAGAGGACAACTGATGATTGAATCTATACACATAATCTTCACATAACCTGATCAAGTCGTCCCACGAGCCCACAATTAATTTACAATTGCTCAATTCAAGGGGGGGGGGGGGATATGTTAAACACCCATGTTGCAAGAGGCCAAGCATTTAATGGGGATTCCTGTTGTATCACTATCGATAATCTTACACAGGGTTGCGTTGGGGGACACTTTTTTAAAGTGTGTTTGTACAGAAGCACATTTTTCACTGCCATTTGTAGGAATTTGACTTTACGATGGTATTTTATCCGGGTTCTCATTGGGTTCTCATTTTGTCCGGTTCTCATTGGGTAGCTGACAAAGATTCTGCTGTCTTGCAGACATCTTTGCATGGCCAGAGGCTTTATGGTTCTGGGTTGTCTGTCCATTCTCGTGCACAAAATCTCAAAATCTGAATTCCTTAATCCACTTGGACTAAAGGATGAACTGATGTGATTCTTGGAGGTCTGAGGCCAACGTCACTGTGATGTCTTATGTCCGTCCAATGCGATCTCTCAGAATGAGGGAAATCCTTCAAACTGTGCACAAATAGGATAAACTGATGCAATTTTGATGCAACCCCACATTTTTTTTTCATATGCAAATGTCTGACAGTGTTAAATAACGAAGCAATGACATTTTGGACGGACAAGTTTCACTTCCTTGTGACTTGTGCATCTTGTTGGCTGGTTTAGTCATTCCAGGAGACTCAACATAATAAATTACCCAAAACGCACTCCAGTCTTTGTGAGACTTATCATGCACTTGAGTCTGTCAGAGAGGCACTGATTCACTGGTCATTCCTGAGCCGGTCTTTGTGGTGTTGTTGTATTGCATTGAGTGCTACTGGAAGGTTTTCCTGTTGGTCTGTCTTGAGATTGCACTATACAGTCACATTTGAGGGGTATGTATTTACACAATAGCTGAGTGCTTTCCCTTTGTGCTATTCTGTTTCTCAGTCAACTGATTTATATGGTCTCACCATCCCTTTCTGATCGCTATATATTTTCCCTGTTTAAGCCTGTCCTCCCAGGTGCTTCCACAGACTGTATCACTTCGGTCCTGTACATAACATGTAACAGTACAAATACAGGCTGACAAGTTGTATTTAGTGCAACAGCGAAGGTGACAAACGACAGCATACCTGTTTGATATTGTGAGGACAGAAGCAGCATTTCTTAGTGAGGTGCAAGAGTGCCTGAAATCTTTAGCCAACAGAACCAACAATTGGCAAATCCAAATTTCTATGCACTTGTTGCTGAGCAAAATCTCCACCTAAATATCTCAGTCCTGAGTATCCGTGTTTTTACAACCTGAAAAGCAAACCAGGGTATGTTTTTGATTTGGCGCTCACGCAGTGGCTCTTGTGTGTCTTATCAGCATCTCGTTCTCTCTCCCGTCTCCTGCTTTTATCCAGGGTCTGTTTTCTCTTTTGGCATGGAGATGCAATTGGGAGACGGATACATGTAATACACAATGTGTTATCTGCCTTACAACATTTTTATTAAAAATGCATTACATATGCGAGTTGGGGATCGAGCATTTGATTAATTTTACTTGACACATAACCAGCGTATAAATAATTAATCTCTGCTCTCACATTGCAGGGCTCCCATCAACAGTTCTTATACTTTGGGTGTCGACCAGATTCTTCTATGATGATAAAGGGTACGATTTATCACACGATATGCAGCAAAGCACACGACAATAGTAATTATTCCAGTGTTTCAGTGTACTTGAATGAATGGAAATTGGCTTTAATTGCAGTTGCTGGGACGACACAGACAATGTTGCTATTTGGTGGATTATTAAAGGACCGATAACAGTCTCGCTGCTGGTGAGTGGAGAGTAGTATCTAATTTAAATTCATATGATTTTATAAAGACAAAGGACCCTCCATTTTCATACCACCTCCTGCTGTTTTAAACTGAGAACCTTGAAAAAGGTTGCTACAAACTTGATATCATGCCCAAAAGGCTATTTTGATCAAACTCAGAACATAAATTGTTCCTAATGTCAAAACATAACTGGTTGCTTAGCTTACATACTAGTAAAAGTAGAAGTAGAAGTGTAGGTATGTTTCGCTTTTAGAATCCAATAAAGAGCAGGATCAGGTAGCATCCAAGACCAGGTTTCACTCAGTGTGGAAATACTGCATGCAGGGGATGTTCTACAGTTTCTAATGCAACATGAAACGCAAACAAAATATAATCATGCTCTGATTGATTTGTTGGTTATCTTTATGCATGAGGAGGAAGATTGGTTTAAGGTTAGTTAGAGTAAGAATATCAGGCTAAGCCAATCAGAAGACAAGCAGGGTGAGTCATGCCTTCAGTATCCAAGGAAAACAAATATTGCCTATTATAGATAATAAACCAATTATTCAGGCAAGCTAGAGGTAGTTTATGCCAAAGCAGACTTAATTAAGTGCTTGCTTTTTTAAGTTTAAAAAAAGGCTTAATGAAAACACTAGGTAGCCTCCAAACACTCATTGTTCTTACTGCAGTCACACGCTACACCATGTGTATATATAATCACTGTTGCAAAGTTATAATTAAACAATCACTGTTATACCAAGGGTCAATTGCTAATATCCCAGCATTTAGGCATACTTTATCTTACTGTATATGCAATCTAAAAAAAGATGTTTCTGCATTACAATATGGTTTTTTTTTTTATCTCACTGTGTGCATGTTTGGATTCTGTGATTTGTCTAATTGGGAATACGTGTGCATGCAGATCAACATTGTCATCTTCATCAACGTGATCCGGATCCTGGTTCAAAAGCTTAAATCTTCAACCATGGCCGGGAACAATGACACTGGACACTTTATGTGAGTCACGACTTACTGACACAACTGAACCATAACATTAACATGTATCCCTTATAATGACCTCGGCTCCCTGCTGGGAGTTAAGGTCCTTGCAGCTGAGGAATGGATCACTGATTGTGAGGGAAGACAGAAGCAGCTGTCATGTGTGTCAATACTAAGTGGCACTGTGCCACTTAGTATTGAGCACACATGACAGTAGATTATCCGTTTTTTTTAAATATTGATTTTATATATTTTTTTGCATATTGATTATGGCAGAAGCAGATTAAAATGTCAGTAATGCTCTTCTGAAGAACAAAAATAGCTGTTGAATTAATTTTTTGTCAAAAAATGCCAAAAAAGGGAACATTTTTATAGTCTATACAGTTAAAACATGTTCTGTTAAAAAGATTGAAAAAAACAAGGGTAAAGCAGCACATTCATTACTGCAGTGCAATCTTTTATTTCGGGTTTTATCAAGATTACATGGGAGTTATAAGTGCATGTCTTTTCTTTGATGTCTGCCTGCAAGCCAGGACCTCAAACAAAAAGGCGTGAAGATTGAAACCAAGGTAACACACTAAATATTCTGAAATAATTGTGTTGTGCCAACACTATAGGAATTAATTTGAACCCCTGAGGACACCACCTGACTCCGGATGCATATGCTGATATTGTAGCGTTGTACGACACATACAACAATAGATACCACCAACATCAGATCTACTAGTTGTCCACCACTTTGGTCCTGACTAAAATATCTATTACCAGATAGATTGCCATAACATTTTGTACAGATATGTACGATGATTCCTAAGGACTTTGGTAAGCCCCTGAATTTTCCTCTAGTGCCACCATATGTGCTAAATAGGGTATATGGAAATACCTTTGTCAAATAAATTAGGAAGTAGCAATTAAAACGTGGTCAGTTGGTGGAAATGTGCTTAATTCATTGTTTTTTTTTGCGACATTTCAAAGGTTTGTTTAAAATTCACTTGACAACTCAATGGACACAGGGCTACAGTTGCGAAAGCACAGCTGTAAATAACACAATACATTTAAAAACATTAAATAAAATAACAATGGCGGAATTCCATTTGGAGGTTTCAGTTTCTGGGTGCTGGTTTCTTAAGAGCTGGCTGGCTTTCACACTGCCATGGCTTACAGCGCTATCCTTTTCCTCCTATGACAACATGTGTGCCGGTATCCATACCATTTGGTGGACTTTTGCAGTTACAGTTTGTTGTAAATCAGTTTAAGTATTAGATTGTGAAAATACGTAATTAAAAAGACTACACACCTAGTAGTAGCGTTGGTGATGTATCTCTCACTGAAGCTATGATGCTTGCAGGTTTCATAACGGGGTGCAACATACACTCACAACAACAACGGGGGGCTTCCTCACTCTTTCGCTTCCCGTGTACTAAAAAGAGTCGCTGGATAAAACGCAGCAGGTAAAACATCAGGTAATAGCCAAGTTAACTGGCTAGCAAGTGTTGGTGATGTACATTGTGTAAGATGAGAGATGTTCACTAAGCAGCTTCACGCAAAATAAACAAACCTACTGCAAACTGCAACTTTGTTGACTTGCAAGATTATCTTTTTCAAATTGAAAAAAACCAATATGTGCCATGTGAAATAGGATCATAAGATTATTTGTCTCTCGCTGACAATAGGGTCCCCTGGGGAACAACGGGAGAGGAGGGACATTGCCTCTATTTGCTTGCACTTTGAAAGTGTGCAGACCCTGATTTTCTTCATACAATACTTTTGGAGACAAATTTAAATTGAGTCAGTGCTTCTTGAACTATGGAAGAATTGTTCAGTGTTAAGGTAAAACTGCTGATATGTCGAAAACGGTTGGCAGTTTGAGTTTCTTTGAAGAGTTTACTATGAAGAGGGAAAGAAAAGAGAATTGATGAAATCCCTTGATAAAGTACTGAAGTCTTCCTCACAGTTCAATAGCGAAAATGGTTCATCTCTGAAGCTCAGAAATCCTTCTTTACCTGAGTGAATCCTTCTTTCCTTTTGACATTTGGTTGGTTTAGATTCCAGCTCAGCTGAATTAACAATGAACGCAGCATCTAAAAATAGCATCACATGCCCAATATAGATGTTTCCTCTATCGTTGTGCTACAGGATTGTTCCACCAGTTCAATCAATGTTTCACACCATCTAAAGCTTCATCTCTGTCTTACAAACTTCAATCTGATTCAGGCCCATGAACACACAGGCACAAGTCTCCAATGCGACAAAACACAATCCTATGATAGGCCTGAAAATACTCCAACCTTAAAAAAAGAAGAAAAATGCCAAAACGTTATGTTTGATAAGAGTGATTTATCTACTACTACTACTACTACTACTACTACTACTACTACTACTACTACTACTACTACTACTACTAATAATAATAATAATAATAATAATAATAATAATAATAACTTATTTATATAGCAGAATATCCAGAAGACTATTGTCATGTCCTCGTTCAAGCTTTGAATATGATGTGCACAATGTGCAGAACCCTTTATTGGGGTTAGATTAACCAGTGATTGATCTGCGATAGATTATGTTTTAAAGAGATTCTAGATCACTAGAAAATCATTTTTGCAGCTAATTTACTATTTCTGTGACATAAAAGAATAAACTTTAATACAGATTAAGGGAATAGGACAGGTGTACTCATCCGTGGGAGTGGTTGAGATATCATGCAGAGGTGGAGTTTTTATTTCAAATGATGACATGTGCAATGATATAATGTCACCACAATTAAATAACATTTACACATCATTTTCATCACCAATCTGATTAGAACTAAACTTTGATGCACAAGGCATCAGGGTTTTGTATTTTGACGTTTTAATCTATTCCACTGATGACGAGTCATTTTAAAAGGTCAGTTTGATTTTTATATCGGCCACATCTGCTCTACCTTTGATGAAACTTGGCGGAATAATACATTCTGGCATTTAAAACTAACACTGATAAAGGGAAGTATTTCAAACTGTAAAAAGCTATTATTACTACATTTTCAGATTTTTGTTGTTGAGATGATGCATCTTAATTTAAAGCACCTGGAAACTTTGGATTTTTTATGATTTGTCTTTAACATTAAATAAGAAACTATTAAAGTCAACAAAACAATGTTAGTATTATTTTATCAATAATTTATGGCTAAAAAACTTCGATGAGAGTATGTGACATCAGCTTTTTCCAAAATGAGCCCCACCGACTCAAAAAGAAAAGATAACTAAAAAATATAATAGAGCAAAGATACTGAAAAGAGCAAAGATAAGAAGAAAGAATACAGAAATCTCTTCTGTGAAACAGCCAGTAGATTATGTGTCCACGAAAGTCCTATCGTCCTTTCGTCATAGCTCGAGGTTGTGCCTTAACATTCCCTGCCGTCAAGCCTTTCTTCTTTCGTTCATTCCTTTATTATTTGTTTACTTCAGGAGACTGGCTAAATCCACACTGTTCCTCATCCCTCTGTTTGGGATGCACTACACAGTATTCGCCTTCCTGCCCGAGAACACCGGAGTGGCAGCCCGACTCTACATCGAGCTGGGTCTGGGATCCTTTCAGGTATAAAGCAATAGAGCGGGATCAGAATAGGCGTAAAAACGATTTCAAGACGAATCCCAAAACAAGTTTCCATAAGGTGAATTGCTCACAGTAAGATGCTCCTCATTTTTCAGAGCAGACATTTTGACTTATTGTAGGATATTTACAGTTGTTACTAATAACACTAACGGTGACTGATTTCCCAGTAATGAATGAAATAAGCACATAAACCATTTCCTACCATTTCCTACTTTATGGAATGTCTTCCTTAAAAAAAGTAAATACTTCTGTAAAAACAGTCTGAACACCGTACCCTTAATTTGGGAGCATATTTTATGTCTTCATTCAACATGCGGCGGCAGACTAATGAAAGGCAATAGGTCCTTTTCATGGCAGCCATTTTGGCTTGTCATTGCACGGGTAAACACAGGTGCAATTCAAATGTTAGTCATGGCCCTGTTGCAGGTGGGCGAGGGTCCTGGTATTGTGCATGCTGACTCAGTGGAATGGATTTGACAACATGGGACAATTATTCACTTTATTATTACACCTATGTTTACCCAGCTGGGACATGTCAAATGGCTGCTCTGAAAAGGGCCAATAGGGGGAGGGAGTGATGGGGAATGACTAAACTTTAACCAGGGATGTTGGCCGACACCTTTTAACTAAAGTCTAATTTTAAAATGATTTGGAACAACTCTTTAGGCTGGCAATATTTATGTATTCATGACACATTTGTCTAAGAAAAAAGGCCATTTGTTTGTCACTGACTAGTGAAAATTGGGGAACATTGGGGAACATTGGGGAACATCCTTGGATCCTGTTGAGTTCAAGCTTAAAATCAGACCAAAAACTGTTGCAATATCTGAGGAAGAGATACCTTGAACTATTAATATCTAAGGCTATACATATAAGAGTATACATATATCATGAGCACCTACTGTAATTTAAGTAGAGTGTGTATATAAGATTGAAGTGTCATGTCTCTTGTGTTGCAGGGTTTTGTGGTGGCACTGCTTTACTGTTTCATGAATGGAGAGGTAAGTGACTATGGGTGACAGTAATGTGATACGAATGTTCAAGCATGTATCATAGACAGACGGACGGAGAGAAAACAAACTACATACAGCTGAGAAGTTTTCACTACCTTTTCTACTAGTTTGTATTGCTCCATTTTCTGCCACTGAGTTTTTTCTGGTTCTGTCACTCGGAGCATGTTGTTCACATGCATGCGTTTGTCTGCAGGTCCAAACAGAGCTGCGGAGATGGCTATGGAGGTGTCACAATCAGAATCATCTCACGCCGGCAAAGCGAAGCATCACTCAGATAACAGTTGAAGCCCGTGGGGGGCCCAGGCGGCCTCCTTCTAGCGGAAACATCTCCTCAGTTTGATTTTTAAGAGACCAGCCATAAGAGACAAGTTGTCGAGAGAATGTCAAGCAAACTACAAGGGGCGATCCCGAACCTGCTAATGACAATAACTCAACAACGCCTCTGTGGGAGGAGCGCAATGAACTCTGGTGAGTGATTGAGGGAATGTTGCATTGTTAAATGCATCGTATCAGGTTCAGCTGCAGCTACGGCCATGACATCACACGTTTCTGATTAAATAGTTTCTTCTATAATGGTTTCAACCAAAAGATACAAAATAGTAAAGGAACACTGGTGCTTGATTGGTAAAGAAGTCGTGGCGACACCGTGGTCCACGCGGTGTCCAGTCTACAGTGGTGGCAGAGCTGGCCCGAGAACTTGTAGGAGGACGAATTGAGTCTACATTGGTGCATCTGTATGAGATGCTGAGGGGCACTTACCAACCGTCGGTATTTGACAAGTTTGAAGTGAAACTGTTTTCTACTAAACCTGACAACATTGCAAAAAACATCACCACAAAACTTGGTTTCCATTTTCAACCTTAACCACATGTTTTAAACTGTGTCTCAAAACCTAATTAAGAGTGCAGTTTACTGAAATGAGCTTGACAGTTCTGCTTTGCACTGATCTATTTTGGTGCGGGCTGAACATATGTGCAGAACTGATATGGAGTGCTACCTGATGTGCTAATTATGGTTTGTGCAGCAATTCACATACTGGTTTTAAATTATTAATATCTGGGACAGTGTAAAGTGTATTTAAAGCTGTGTGTGTGAAGCTGCCATATATTGAGTACGTCATGTCTTACAAGACAAGCCATCTGAAACCATTTGAAACGCAGCTTGATTTTTTTTCTTCATTTCTTTTCAATTTTTTTGCATTACAGGAGATACCAAATGTATACAAAACTTTTATATATATCATATACTAATATTCAGTTTATGATATATAAATATCATATAATATAAATACAAATATCATAAATATATTATAATAAAATATAAATATTGTATAATATAAATCACATATATATATATATATATAAAATATAATAGAACATGTTTATATATTAAGATGCCCCTATGAACCTTGTTAGGGTTAAAGTGTGCCTGTTTTTATCCACCTCATTGTCTTTCTTCACTTCAATCCTGTGTTCGTCGTCAAGCTGGTAGTGACGTTCACTTTGCCCAATATGGCTGCTTGACGGAGTTATTATGTGTGTCCTGGTGTTCTCATGTGTTGTGCTTCATGTCCCTTACTTCAGTATCTGTCCATGCTGGATCTGTCCCCGTTGATTTATAAAGCAAAATACGGCATTAGCACGACAGCATCCAGCTAACCAAACCTTCCAGGTGTACCGGTCTCTACAGAAGCTTCCTGTGCTGCTTCCCTTTCAGCCAGTCTGTTGTCTTCTTGTGAAGTTGATCTGGGCCCAGTTCTTTTACCTGTAGTTTCTCCCCTAAAGTTCTTCTCTCAAACGGGTCTTGGAGGAGAGATTTTAGCGGGTCGAGTCTTCTTAGAAGAGAAGTGCTCGCGCTGGCCGTTGTCAAGTCGTTAAAAAAATCCTATCCTATTTTACAAATATTACCGGGTATATTCCATATTTCCAAAACACAAATATTGACAATTTGTATAATTTATAAATATTTTTTTTGTGGCTTAACGTGGGTGGGACTAGGCCCCGTGGCCCTCTATTAGCCAGCCACCACTGGTTGTAAGGTCTTGAACATGTCTGCACTCATTAATGAAGAAATTAACACAAATGTTCAATATTGGTTTGAATCCATCAGGCACCTCAATGGTCATTGTCACTACACACTATGATTTATTGTTGCACTTTATTTTACATTGAATACACCGTTTCTATTGTTGTTGTGGATTTAGTGAGGATCAGCCTTTTGTAGGGCGCATTCATAGATTAAACATGTGGTTTGAGAAGTAACCAATTAACTGCTCTGTTTTTGTGTATGAGTATATTCATCATTAATCATCAACACATGTAGGCTTGGATTTTGAGGTAGAACATGCATGGGGAAGTATGGTTATAAATGTTGATATGTACCCTGATTTGGGTGAAGAGATTAGAGGATTAGGAAAGAGAAGCAGCAAGTTGGTCTGTTGGACAGTTCATAATTCTACTATTAAAAATAATTGGTTTTAAACAGAGATCTCATCCCGCCATCAATGTTGGTACAAGATAATTTCCTCCTATGATAAAGTAATGGTGTACCCATAAAATGCCAACTATGTACACTGTCAATGGATGGGACAGCTGAGTGAAACAAAGAACAATCTCGAAATGCAACAATGTACAACAGATAGATTTATTTTGCACAATCTGGGACATAAATGTTTGACACCAGAACGCATGTAACACATGACATACTGTCACAAGTAGAACATAATATGGATGAGGCTTCGTAGATATTCTTTTGACATTTAAGTTACATATATCCTCATTAATAATGCTTGTGATTACATACACGTGTACAGAATACACTTGCGCCAACTTCCACACACACTCCCACACCCACACACTCTGAAAACAGTTACAAAAACACGGTCACAAACATTACAGGTTTTCATCAAGAGGTCCACCTGTGTGCCGAAAATATACATATACAGTGCATTGTATATGATCAAGAAAAGACATCATTTGTACACCATGGCAAATTGATAGCAGGCAACATTTAAGAGCAGCTGAGTAACATCGGTACATTCAAAAATTCATTGGCAATCAATTGAAATCACATACTTGATAAAACTGGCTCAACACGCACGACCACCAAAGAAAAGGCATTTAAACACAGAGATATGCCACACTGAAAAGAGTTACATTTAAAAGAATAGCTTGACATTTTGGGAAATACACTAAATAGTCGCTAGCTGTTTATTAGTTTGCTAGTCAAGATAAGGTAGCTATTGGTTAGCTAATAACCTCCAGCTATGATCTGGGGGGTAGCCAATGTTTCCCAGCTCAATATCACCTTATTACAACAAAGAAGACCTTTTTCCCCTTTAGTCAAATATTCAATGTATGTTTTCCAGAGTGAAGGAGTTGAAATCACCCATAAGCTGTTGATAGTTTTGAAACCAACTTCTATTTTCTTGACTTTAGACATTGATATCTCCACAGTTGCCTAATCATTATGTTTTTAGTAAACCTAACCAAACTGTGTTGCCTAAACAAAACTATTTTATTTGGTTGAGTTTACAATGTCAGCCATGTTTGAAACTGCAACTGTAATTGTTGTATCGATCCTCTAACCAAACCCTCAGCTAGAAAGCAAATGAACATATTTCCGAAAATGTAAAAACTATTGCTTTCAGAAAACTTGTCGAGAGCTTTTCTTTCACACATAAAGATGAGTGTGCTTCCGTAATACTAAACTGTAAGAAGAGGTGTTTGTGGAGAGAGAAACGGTCACTAAAAGATGCACCCACTTCTCAATATTTCCTCATATGTGAAGCATGTGGAATTTAAGTGCCTCAGTGCCCAACACTACCTATTTCATCCACATTTCACAGTACATGGCTCAAAAAGCAAATCATTGCCAGTCAAACGTCCCCCAACTAAAATGATTTGCTGCCACCTTGTGGTAAACAAGTGTACAGCACAGACATGGTCAAAAGGAGTTTTGTGCTCCCCTTTTCAGAGACAGTAACAGCTTTGAGACATGGTCGTTTCCATCTGAGCTGATTCAGACTCAGAGTGACGGCTGGTGATAGAACACTTAAGCAGCAGCAGAGTGTTTTTTAACAAAAAATGACACCCTTATACACACTTTGTGTTTTATCTGTCCTAACCTCCCTAATAAAACTGGCTCTAGTTCCCTTGATAGTATCTTGTCACACACTTTTTGTCAAAAAGCAGCCAAGCAGATGCATACATCCGATGCATCTCTTCTTCAGTAGTGTTTATGTTTTGTCTTGCTTTTTAGAGTTTATATCTTTGCTCTCTCACAATATCCTCTGCAGCTTCGGACAGCAATTTCCTGTGAGTGTTTTTTGTTTTCTTTCAAATTAGAAACGAGATATCTCACCAGTTATGGCACCAAGAGAGTCAATATCAATAATGAAATAATACATCAGGCATACAACTAAATTACACACAAGGAAGCATGTATACTGTACATTGAGTCATTTCACATGGCACTGGTTTATGGAAAATAAATATACATCCTTTTCTGTTCGACAATTGTCAATTCATCTTTTTAAGATACTACAATCGTATAATCCACTCAAATGACAGTACAAAAAAATAAATATCTTGAGTAAATATTGTGGATAAATCCTCCTGTACACATCGTTTCACATTTCATGTTAAATAATTTTCATATCTGGACAGGTTTTGTTTGTTAGCTTACAAATGAAAGAGAAAGGAAAAAAGAAATGGGCAACACACTGCGATTGTCAAGAGCTGTTCCATTAAAGCATTTTGTGTTGACTGTTGGAACAAGTGTTGTATTGAAGCTGTTTCCGTTTGACGTTGGTGCTGCATTGTAACAGACTTATCGTGAATAGATGATAGTTGTAACCCAGAGGTAAAATAAAGCATAAGTTATGTAGAGCTAATACTTAATTCTTAAGAAAAAAAACACACAGCAGGACTATTTTCTCTTAAAGATTATCACCAATAAATGGCCAAAACATTTTTGTCTGAGCATACAATGCAAAAAAACAACAGCATCACTTTGCTCCACAATAAAAACACACCACTGTACATTCTTTGCAAGACATTAAACTCTTACTACAAATTTCAGATGTCTGTTCATGGTACTGGAAATAAAAGTGAGAGCTATTTGTGACTGACTAGGCACTTTGGAATATGAGTGTAGGAGGTGATTTATTAAAGAAAAATTATAATGAAGAGCAATTTGATATGGCATGATGGGCTGACGCTCAGAAAAAAGAAGACAAAGACAAAGAGTCCTGTTATCTTTAAGAGCATGTTAAGGGTTTGATTCTTGCTGTCTATGATAACATGATAACATGTTGTACATATGAAGTCGTGGCACTATGAGGAACTTTGGATGAAATTATCCGCTAAATGGCACATTTAGGCCCTCGATGGACTGGCGGCCTGTCCAGGGTGTCCCCTGCCTTCGCCCTATGTCAGCTGGGATAGGCTCCAGCGACCCCGCGACCCTAATGAGGATAAGCGGTATTGAAAATGGATGGATGGATGGCACATTTAGGTTCAGTCTGCAAGAATGTTAATGACAAGTCGGTGAAAGGACATTTACTGGAGGAAACTACGGGCACTAGCTGTGAGGATAAATCACTTCAAAAAGGAGATTTAAAAAAAAAAAGTTGTCTTCCCTCATGTTCTGTGATAACGTCTAGTGGTTCCCAACCTTTTTGCCTTTAAAAAAATCTTCAATTGACCCCTTATTCAAAGTTACACATTTCTTCGAGCACATTTAACCTTCTCATATAGGTTAATATGAATACCTCTAAGTCTAAAGACGTAAATCTATCTGGTGTTAAGAAAAATAAAAAAGCAAATATTCAAAATATTAAGATAATTTAACAGAGCAGAACAATTATCTTCTTCCCTACAATGTCGTATCTGACATTTCACAACCCGTCAGATTGGGAACCTCTGCTCTACAGCGCTCATTCGGTTTGGCACTTCGTAAGAACAAATAGTTTAGAATATAGTGGGCAGGATCTTCAGGGTCCTCAGGATATGTGGTGAAGTCTACAGATTTGGGCTCCAGTTCCTTTCGTTTCAAAAGGTCATTACAATACTGCGTTATGCAAAAGAAAGACATTCTGATTTGACAACAAAAGTAACCATTTAAAAAGTCCATGAGTTTTTTTTCTCAATATATCTTTTGACATACTCTGTATTTACGGCTGATTGTAAAAACATGTTTAAATTGAATATGAAACATTTAAACAATGAGCATTTCTACAAGCACGGCGAACGTTTGGTTGTTACTTCACTTTGGACTGATAAGATCCAGTCAGGCGACCTGTATGGCACTTTGAAGCACATTTACTTGACACACCAACAGCCAAATATGACCCCTATATTTGATGTTTAACTACTGTTAGCTTGTTTACAACAAGTACTGTATTTTGGCACCAACTCTACATTGATATTAATAATACATGAAACAATAATAGTGGCAACATTTAAGCTAAAAACATTGGTAGAAAGGGGATTTCTAATATCTCTCTGTTTTAATCTATTGAATAGAATTTGTCTGTTAAAAAAATCTGTCATTAATCAGAAAAGTTCACAATCTACAGAGTCAACTAAAATACTCAAATTAATTGAATTGTATCGTATAGTCAAATAAAACAATTAAATATGAAAGTTGGCTATTTACCTCTAATGAATGTCCAGTAAATGCTTTCAGAAATACCTCATTTTCAAAAGGCCAAACTACAAAATGTAATGAGGTATGAGGGGCCACTTTGGTTTGCTCTGGTCATTCTGGATGTATGTAAGTGGAACGGCACCTTGAAGTCGACTCTTGCCAATTAGACGCTCAGGTTGGGAGGCTGATGTTGGCATTCTCCGCCAGCGGGCTGGACATTCGTATCTGGGAGCTGCTCTTGCTGAGGATCGACAGCTGAGTCCCGCCGTTCACTCCGCTGCTGGCCAACGAAGGGTGCCTTTGCTGCTTCAGGTCCACAGCAAAGTACCGGTTCACCGTCCAGCTGCGCCATTTCCTCTTGATCTCCGACTGCACCTTCAGGGAGAAACTTCACAAGGTCATTTTTTAATGTACTTTAAGCTGTACCAGCTCCACGATAAGGTACAGTACACTTACGTTGTGTAGGTGACACTTTAATGTATTATTAATGTATGATATATCTTTAATAATGAGCGAGGACTTACAGAAGTACAGCACTTTTTTGTAATATTCATTTGTCAAAAAGGATTGATGGTGTTTGTTGTCATTAGCATACTGTTTCTGTTGTTTGTTGTCATTAGCATACTGTTTCTGTTTGTAAGACTCATGAAAGTCATGGAATTTAAACTGTGTTTGAGAGCAAAAGTAATTTCAATGAAGTAGATATTTCTTATGTAGCATATGTAAAACTCATAACGTGAATGTTTCATCAGGTGTAGCTATTTTTGCTTGGGGCAGATGTGGTACCAACCACCGATTTGTACATGTAATATTCATTATAAACATTATATTAATATAATACATTGTTGTTTATTTGTTAATGAAGCACATACTATAATTAGATTTAATAATTAACATAAGATAAATCACAATTTCAAATGATGTGGAATTTAAAACATATACACGTGTTAAATACTTTATAAATGAGACAAAATTAATGGTTTTAGTTAACAAGCTCTTATTTTTTTCCTCATCAGTTGAACAAAAATAATGTACCCTCATATAAGATACTATGTTCTAAGTATGCTTCACTTTTCAGAACAATATGAGCATTCAGGCTCCCTTTTGTAGCTCAAAGTTGTACTGCAGATATAATAGTTATATAAAAGACTATCGAAGAACTTCTGCAAATTTATCTGGCAAATTTATCTTTGCAAAGGACTGTTATACGTATTACGAGTACACATGTTAAAAAGAAGGGCTTAAAGTAAAGTATTACTGTTTGCAGTATTTAGAGACATTTATCCTAAAATATATCCAGGTGCTATGTTCAACAAAAATCACATTAAGAGCATTTCTGGTATTAATAAGTGTCAACTATCACAAAGGGAAGCTTCTTATGAATTAGGACACATGCTTACCTCTCCATTGAGGAAACAGTAAAGGACAGCTACAACAAAGCCCTGAGGAGGAGAGAAGAGAAAAGAAAAACAGCTTGAGATTGAAATATGCTTTTATTTTAAACAATCAAAAAGAGTGACTGTGGAGATGGATATACTTTTAAAATGTTCAGCCTTCTCAGAACAAGGGCAGAAGGAAGTAAACGTTTTTAAAATGTCAACTTCAGTATCCAGGAGTTGTAATGTGCCATCAGTAAATACCGACTCTATAGCTGTTGGTTCAGCAACTTATTAAATTATATTTGCCTGTAAATATTTGTTTGTTATTTCTATTGTTGCAGAGGTGTCAATACCCAATATTTAATTTATATAAATTGGCAAAAAAATATAGGATCTTGAGTGAACGATTTCATGGCTTATGGTACATGTGTGTTTTTTGCATACACTGGCTACAAAATAGGAAGATTGTTAAAAATCAGTAAATTCTTACAGTAGCTTTCATCTTTTTCTAATTTGTCATCAACTTTGTTGTCCAATATTGTCCGCAATCGCTTAGAGAAACTCCAAAGGCCAACTGCTCTCCTTTGAATATCGCTATCACTCTCCTAAAGAGCCTCTTCTTATTTAGTTTACTCCGATTATGTTCCCTCATTCATCATCTCGTAGTTCTCTTAAATCGAAACCAGACGTTCGAAACCAGACGTTCGAAACCGGACGTTCATGCGTACCTGGAAGGATCCCAGTCCCAGTTCAAAGACCAGCCTCTCCCTCTTGCTGACATCTTCAGGTGAGAAGGCGAACACAGTGTAGTGAATACCAAAGAGAGGGATGAGCAGCAGGGTGGAGCGCGCCAGACGCCTACACACACACACGCACACACGCACACACACACACACACACACACACGTCATGTGTTACTGGTGCTGGTCAGCTGGATGTGATGCAAGAATAGAGCTAGTGATGCAATGTTCTGACACATTTTCTGACAACTGTCGTAAATTAGTGTTAATATTCAAGTTCAGTCAAGGCAAATGTTTCAAATGCATGCTCAGTCACAATTTTATGATTTGTTAATGCATGCTCAGTCACAATATGATTAGTTTGAGTGTTCACTTTTAAGGATAAGGCGGGGGATATTTTTTTAGATTTCTTCTTGTCAACAAATCCCATAAAAAAAACAAAATCAACAATTAATTGATCCGACCATCAGGTATTTTCTGTGTATCTAATATCTTATTCATATTTGCATTTGAGCTCCATTGTTGTTGAAAAAAACTATTATAAAGACGTTAATGAGCTGGGTCACATGTTTAATTATCACGATACACCTGGAGCCTGTAGTTTATAGATACATAAATACATTCCACATACACTGTCTCAAAGACTCACTAATTATTTACTGTTTTTTCAGGAAATATATTTAAAAAAAGATCAGTAAAACTAAATTGATGCGGTCAGGAAATCGGAAAGTGAATAGTGTTATTGAACATTTTGGGGTCTGGTACTGGGATTTCTTGACAATAAAAATATAGAATAACACAAGTCTTATCCTTTAAATCTGAGGTTAGATTTAACTAACTAATCCGAGATTGAGACTGATAAGAGAAACACAAAACTGTTGACATGTACAATCCATCCCTGTGTGTCTGACATACACATAACAAATGGAAATACACAGAAACAACAAATGACACCTTAAAAGAATGCTAGGCACATATACGACAGTGTTTTTTACAGTCCAGTCCAGTGATCCCCAGGGGTCCTATATGAGCTGAACAAAGCCATCATACAGATGTAAGATAATGTTCTCTTATTACCAAAAAGTAAGTTTTTTTGATGACCACGTGAGGAAACCACATTTTCAAATTTGTATTTTTCAAGCAGATGAACTAGATGCTGTGTGTATGTACATTCTCATGTGTCTATCATTGTGAGGACCAATTAAGTTTTAGTGAGGACAATTCAGCCGGAACCTTACAAATGCCTGTTTGAGAGATTTGGTTAAAAGGTTCATGTTAGAGTAAAGTTTAGTTTCAGTTAGTGGTTAGGGTTGTGGTCAGGCATGGAGTTGTGATGGTTATGGTTAGGGACAGGATGTAACATGTCAATGAGGGTCCCCACAAGTATAGAAGTACAAAAAAAATGTTTGTGAGAGAAAATGCATTTAAGAGTCCAGATCATTAAAACAAAAATGTAGCCCTGTTGTAAAACACACACATCTACACACATGCAGTCAACACTAGACAAACACACACAAACGTGTGTAGGCGGACAAACAGACACACACACACACACATACAGACACACGCACACACTTACAGTGTGATGGTGGATAACTCTGACATCCTGCACGAATGCTGAACAGCCTGTGTGGGCTCACTGAAGCATTTCTGAGCACAGCTGCTACACAGCACAAAGACAACACAACAATACAACAAATATAGTGTCTTTAGGGACACAGACACACAGTCTCACACACACACACACACACACACACAGAGACACACTTCTCCACACTTGGTCACGCACGCACAGGTCTCAGCAACAGATGAGAAGGACATTATCTGCAGAGCCTCAAAAGACACCATCCAGTGGGAGCAGAACAGGAGTGATGTCTGGCGACAGTACAACTCCATGATGAGATTCACGCTTCCTGCCAACAGGTACTACAAATTCATATATTCTGAAAAGTGTCTGAGAGGACACATCCGAGGTTTAATGATAATAATGTAAAAAATAAATACAAACTTGAATAAACACATGGCTAGTGTTTAAAAAATGCTCAGTTAGCACTATATATATTTAAAGGGAAGATCCAAAGAAATATAAATAAATATTCTATACTTTTCTTATTATCAACAAATCCCATGAAAAGACCAAAACCAACAATGTTTTATTCCTTCTCTCAATACTTCTCTCAATACTCCCAAGTCCATTTGTTCCTTCTGCAGATCTGTATATATGTAGTTACATTTATTTTAAGGACATTCCCTGAAACAGCTGATAACAGTAGTGTTGTTACTCAAATGGAAGGAAATAGTGAACATTTTGGGGACTATTTTTAGCTGCAGATTAATACACATTTGGGGCTCTGGTGAGTATTTACAGCAGGACAATGTATGTAAGATTGACCCAAAATAAACTACAGGGCTCATGTCTAATGTGTCAAAGAATGTGTAATCCAGTGCAACTGTCTGGCTCATTAATATGTTTTTGATTGTTGTGTTTTTTGACAACAATGGAGCTCCACAGTGCCGAAAAGGAAGATATATCAGGATGTAGATACACCGACAATAATTGTTAGTGGGGTCAGTTCATTGTGGTTTCAATATTCTCATGGGATATACTGACAATAAAACAAATATCTATTGAATATTAACAGCCTTCTCCTTTAAGCAAAGGTGAATCACATTTATTTACGCTGCAGGTTTTGTTTATGTGCTCAGCAAACTAGAGATCTTAAAATCCACTGGATTTGTGATGTGCCATATTTTTCTGAAAGCATACAACTTTGGAGTTGCTGCTCATAACTTACAGGTAAATGCTTGATTCGTTCCCTCCGATGTCAGGGGACTGCAACTTCTGCACCAGGATGATGATTATTCCAACGAAAAGAACAAAGTTGATCTGAGAAAACAAAACACATAAACCTTGTTGTCATAAATTACATTACAGTCAGTTAAGCAATAGCAGAGCATGTGTAAGAATGAATACACAAGAATAAAATTAATGAACACATTAGCCTCCATCTTACCATAATGGAGGCCACAACTGGTCCTTTGATCACCCACCAGAGGGCGGTGTTCTCATTTGTATCCCAGCATCTGGAGGAGGCGGAGAACAGTGAGTTTCAATTATCATTCAACACTCTCTATCAGCTCTTGGAAAAAAATAGCATCATGCAATACGTCAAGCAAGTGGCCATTTGCAGAATAAGGATGGTGGAGGAAAGGGTTGGAAAGGAAAGGAGGATTTAAAATGGAAGCTGGGCTAAAAACACGCTTTAACCTTTTTAGAAAAAACAGTCAAATAATTCAAAATGATGCTTGTTTGCATACACTTAAATAGTTTATCATGTATTATGCACAATACATTGAGCTAACACATATTTACTTAATCCCATGCAACACATTATCAGTTTTTAAGGAATCTATCAGAGTTATTCAATGATTTAAAAAATATTGTTAACATAAATAAATAATCTGTTAATTCCCTGATCTATTGCCCCAAATACCTGAAATTGCAAATCCCCTCTTCATATTCAATTGTATGGATCAAGAGGAGATACATTTAAGTTAACTTATTACAATATTTGGACATGAAGTTCTGAAGCCGTGTGTTCTCAGGTGCTTTATACGCGATGAGCAACAAAGCCAACAGCCGACATGCATTTCTTCCTTTTCTGAGAGGGAATATAAAGTTGAAAGAGTTGTACCCAGTGTCATGAAAGTGGAGCCTCAGAACTGCCCAGACAGTGACGCAGATGGTGGGAGTTCCTGTAATAACAGTAATCATTATAACAATGCGGACAAATGCAGTACAAATGTCATATATTTGGGTAATAACAGTACAACATATTCCGTAACAACAGTATGAATAGATTTTGCGGTTGTGACCCTGTTCATTTGTTATTTATTAGTGTATTTATTGAATGCTGAAATGTTTGTCTCAAGATTGTATTATTGTATTTATTATATTTACTGGCACGTTTGGCTGAAATCTCAAAGGTAAGGCAAATATATTAATCAATAGAAAGCTGTTTTAATGAGACCTTTAGGATGAAGCTGTACGGTATAAGTGATGAGAATCCAGAATACATGATTTATTAAAAATACAACAGGGCTATCTCTTTTCCTCAAAGCACAAAGTTATTAGTAAAAATCAAATTACGTTTGAAAGTGGAAATTGTGGCATTAATGGCTGAATTTACAGAAGTTGTTTGACCATTAACGACAACTACTTAAAAAGGTTACTCACCCCACCCTACGATGGTGTACCAGTAGAAGTAACGTCTCTCAGGAAAGAAGGTCTCCACCAGCAGAGTGAAGAGATACAGACCTTCAATGAACAGCCAGAAATAGTTGGACATGACACAGTAATGGAAGAAAATCATCACTGCTTTACACGCCACCTGCACGGGGGGAACACAAGAGGAGGGAAATGTATTTCATCAGTGGTTTCACATCTGAATTCTCACTTATAATGACGTGCCATAACATGGGAAGATGATATCTTTGTGAAGAGTTATTTTGTAGATTACCTTTTAATTAATGATAACTACTACTATTTATATATTTTGTGTACTATTCCTTCAGTTAACATGGTTCGGCTTACCTGTAATCTTAGTAATAATTAAGGTTGGCATAGTGATATAGTGATATGATGTTGTCAGTGTTCACTAAACTTACTGTACAGATGAACATTAAAGTGGACCTTAAGATATCCTCAAGGTCCGTGTACCCACATCCGGGGAGTAGTCTTAGTGAAGTAACTACTAGTGTATCGATAATGCTAAGCGTAACCAACGTTACAGTGGTGGAAGATTAGCAAACAAACAAGTACCTAAAAAGTACAAATGATAACCATCAGCAATTTGCTAGACCCTCATAATTATAGATATAATATGCTCTTGATGTAGGAGAGAAATTAGCTTTCTTGGTTGTTTTATTCTCACTAAAAGCATTTTGCTGCAGCCTCAAAATGTAGAATCCATGTTTAATGATGAACCTTTCTTTTAGGAGCTCAAGACAATAAATGTCCGAATGAAACACACTCATTTCTGTAAAACACGGTGTAAAGAGAGACCGTCGGGCTGCAACAAACTGCACAATGCTGCATTTACCCTCAACATGTGGAATGAATGTTATCACAGCCAACAGTAGGGAGCCGCCTATGATAGACTGCATGTCAGGTGGGTAATCTAATGACATCATGTTAATGAAAGAGTCCATATTCTGAGCGCGAGGTCAACCAATTAGATCATGCTACAACAATGCCCCAATTGTGACCTGTGATCGCCATAGCGACAACGGTAAAGCAGCGGGGTTGAAAAAAGGGCAGAGTAACCATTGATATGTTAATGATCCTCTCTGAGACGATTTCTACTGGCCTTGCTGAAGCCATTAGCGTACCTAATTAGGTTTATTTATCAAGCTGGCTTAACAACACTGAGCTGTGTGTTGTTACCAGACAAAGGCTAAAAGCTTGTTCTGCATTTGTAATCAGGGAATATTAGTCTTCTAAAGTGTGTTTGCTTTTTGTAAAAAAAACGAGCATGTGATTGAAGTTCCTTCAAAGGTGCGCATCAAAGAGTAAAGACTTGAGGAGAAGTGTTTCAATCCCCGTCTATGAACCTCTCGCGCTTGATCACATTTTACACGCATGTTTTCCTTTATAAAATAAGAGGCTGCACTTTGATGAAATCCTTTTAATTATGTTCTCTGGAACCTATTAACAATAATCTCAAAAATATGTTGCCACTGCAAACACTCTCTTACTGACTACAAACCTGCCAGCAATCAGAGATGCAATCATTTCGAACAATAAAGGCCTAATTTTTGAAATTATCTGTTTAAATTTTACATTATTGAAACATTTAGCCCTACGGAAAATGTATTGTTTACATTTATACCAATCAGGTCATAGTTATTTTCTTTGAAAAGCAATTTGTCCGCAATACATGTGTGTACGTGATGTGTGTATTAGGGCCTCTGAGTGACCACACAGTTTACATTAAGTAGATGTCTTTACTGACGGTGTGTACGAAGCAGTGGTCGCTGTCTTCCTGAGCGTACAGCACACCATCCTTGATGAAGACGGAGATGGCTCTCAGGATGAAGGACACAAACAGGTTCATGTGGATGAAGTTCCTGGTGCAGTGGAGCTTCCTGCAGAGGAGAGAGGGAGCATGAGAACACACAACAAGGCTGTGAAGGTGGCGTGATGACTTCTGACCCACCTTTTTTAAGACATGTAAAAGCTTCAAAATTCACGAGAGCATTTTTGTCACTCCCACTATTTTTCTTTCTTATTTTAATTTCAATTTTTAGGATTCAAATGGTTAAAGAAAGCTGAGAGAACAAGCACGAAAAAAACAACCTATTTTCAAATCATGTACCAATTTTGAGTAACCTGACTGTGACGCTCACCTGAATCTGCAGAGAATGACCATGGCTGTCGTCAGGGACACCAGAGATGTGCTGTAGCCAACTGTGTACAGGGCCTTGACTGAGGCAAAGTATGTGTCCTAATGTTGGAGACACATGTTAGTCATGTATGTTTGTGACAAATGTAAATATGAAATTCAGATGAGGTTAAAAAGACCGTACAGGTTTAGTGTTGTTGTCAAAGAAGAAGCAGACATCCACGTAGTGAGGGAAAGGTTCAGACCAGCCCTCCTCCGTGCAGTTACGACTGATCCTGCCCATTTCTGAAAATAAAAAGTAGGCAATGGGCTAAACTGAACCGAATGCAATTAATTTTTTAATACAAATGAGATCAAATTGAAATGAGAGACACAGCTGATCCCCTCACCATCCTCTGGGTCCATGAAGTCATGGAAGAGCTCAGGACAGTTGACCACCACAACTTCGCCAACATTGACCGCCTCCCAGCAGGTCAGGTTGTCCCACATCCACGGACACACTGAGGAGACAGGATAAACACAAACACACTGAGGTCAGTGTCAAGCTTCTTTGAGCATGTTAAAGTGAAGAAATGATACTGACACTAGTCCAATTCATTTGTATTTAAGGTGATAAGGTTTAATTTCCAAAGATATTGAGCATTTTCCTGAATGGACAAATCTATAGTTTTCAAATCATATTATCTCTCTTGAGTAATAAGATAAGGCAACCTGTGGTGTAGCCTGTTAAAAAGAAATGGGGCAAAAAAAGGTAATTTAGCCCATAGTTATGAGTAAACCGTAATATTTGAAGTTGACTCAGATGAGTGTATCAACTTTATTCGATCAACTCAGATCCTTTCGCAAATGAGGGGGACAAAGATAGGATTTTGAAAAGCGAGGGAGAAACGTCCACCAGATTGGAAATCTCCCCCTTGGCTGGGGAGGTAACATATGGAAAACAGCTGAAGACGACTCTCTGAGAGCAGTGAGAGTGAACCAAAGTTGCAGTCCTCACAGCTGATGAGCTGAAACTCACTAAAAAGCTCCATAAAGCTGAACACTTATGACAACTTGTATTCTTCTTGCAGCACCGCCATCACATAAAGGGCAGAAGGTGTTGTACTTCTCAGCCTCACCTAACTTGAACCAACCACCTGCTCAGAGAGTAGACGCATGTAACCCTTTAAACAACGCAGAGTATTAAACAATGCATGATTCTGCTTCCTCCCCGGAGTCTTTGTGACTTCACATCTCATAGGGTCCATTGGACCTAGCTGTGTCTGATGCCTGGTGAGCTGACCGCCCCTGCTGATCGCCCCGCCCCCCCTCCTCTCTACCTCCTTCTGTTTCATGGATTGGAGGTCCATTCATACATTGTCATATTCATGTAATGTGTTTATGTAACTTTGTAATGCTGTTCATTCTGTACACATGACATCTATTGCTTCTGTTCATCCGGGGAGAGGGATCCTCCTGTTGCTCTCCTGAAGGTTTCTTCCCTTTATTCCCTGTCAAAGGTTATTTTTGGGGAGTTTTTCCTGATTCGATGTGAGGTCCTGGGACAGGGATGTCGTATGTGTACAGATTGTAAAGCCCTCTAAGTCAAATTTGTAATTTGTGATATTGGGCTATACAAAATAAACTGAATTGAATTGAATGATTTTAACTTTTCATTATTACTGCTGACATCACACTTCATCTGTGTTCACACACTGTCACTAAACAGGCAGACATATTACAATTAACTTAGATGCACTGAAAAGCCTCTCTGAAAGGGTTAAACAACTCTCAGAGCGGACAACGGAGTGGTAGCAACATGTCAATCACAAGGTAGCCACATCCTGAAGCATACCCTGCATTACTGTCTATTTTATTCTAATGGGACCATAATTTAGGAAATAAACATGATGCTGTAGAATAAATCTCACCTGATCAAACTTCAAAAAGAGTGTGCGTATCAGGTAGTTTGTGTTATTGCTAGAACCTGATTGACAAACTAACATATTAACTGAAACATCAGACTGAAATGGATGCTATCAAACACACACGCACACACACACACACACACAGTTCCTTGTCTCCATATTACTGAGCATGCTGTTGTTGTTACTAATTAAATGTCCCCACTAACACAGCCTCCAACCGAATATGACCTCCAGCACTCGAAAGGCGTCACAACATTTAGTAGATGTTGATCATCTCGGTGAAGTTAAAGGGCCGAGCACTGTAAGCGATGTAATACAGAGGGGTGAGTGTATGTGTGAGCGCTGGAGTCATCAGGCATTAGCTGTGATGGGTTCAGTAGTTGTGTATTTGCAACGATTTTGGTTTACTTTAGCTGACACTATATTTTTACACAACTTACGAGTTACACCTGAAGCCAAAGAGAATACAGTCCTAATTCAACAGTCCTGCAATACATTCGAATTGCATTAAGTTTATGTTGTTCAACTGTTTAAAGACGTGTTGATTCAACATTTATGATAATTTTTGGAAGCTGCAGTTTGTACTGTGTGCCACAATGAGTAACACAGTTTACAGTAAAGTAAACAAAGTAAAGTAAAAAAAACATCACAACCTTCATGAAGGCAGGATGTGTTGCAGGGCTGTTGTGTTGCACTGCATTAGGTTTATTGTACCTAAACAACTGGCCGACAGGGCAGCTAAAGGTATAAGATTCAAAGTACTCAAATGCACATAATGCAGATGTTTTCATTTTTATTATCATTGCATCTGATTCTATCCGAACTGAACGTTTTATCCCAAATAAGCTCAAACTAAATCTTACTCAAGCCATTTCCATCGATTGTTATTGTTCTGTTTTGATTTCGCTCTGTTTATCTTCCTCAGTCATTTCCTGAATCAGTTGTTACATTTAGTACTGCCTCTCACAACCCTGATTTCTTCGTCTCTCTTGCTTTCTTTTCACGCTTCAATTATGTCCTTTATCTTCAGCGACTCCCCATCCCTCCACTCTCTGTTTCTCCATCTCTCCAGGTTTACCACATTGTTTATGCTTGGGTGGTTTTATGGTGCTGCAGAGGCGGGGAACAAGTCCAACCGCATGTGTGTTTGCTAGCATGCATTTCGAGGGGTGTTTTTGAGTGTGGATGCATCTGTGTGTTTGGGTTCCTGGACATATGTGTGTGTGTGTGTGTGTGTGTGAGAAAGAGAGAGAGAGAGTGTTTGAAGACCCTTCTCTACATTCTGCTTGGCTCTCTAATCTGTTTTGGTTCTGTCTGGTGAGCTGGACACAAAGCCAATTACCTTTTAAAGGGCAAATCTGAGCTGCACTGAGCTACAGAGGTAACCGGCTTAATAAAGCACTCTGTCTGCATCACTGGCCATCTCACACAAGATCCTACGGTGAATGGTCACCGGGCTGCAGAGATACAGCATGGCATCCACACACATACTGCACATGCATCGCGCAGAGAAGGTGCACACAAACACATGCAGACATTGTATTTTTTTCTCATTAAAGCTAATCTTATCGGACGACTGAATGAGATTTGTTTTTGCATTCTGAGGTGCAACAGTGGCAGAATACCAATCAGAAAGGAAAGACATGTCATGAAGATCCTGGAAAGATATGCATGTGGATATGAGCCATTTGCTTTTGTGAGAATTGTATAACTGGAAAAAAAGAAGAGCTACCCAATATAAATAGAGCTGCAACTATTTATATGAATCTTTCTGTTGGTTATTTTCTTAATTAATTAATTAATTAATTAATTAATTAATTACTTCCGAGTAGAAAAGACTTATAGCTCTAAATTATTATTATTTTTCCTGAATTAAAACAAAATTCACCATACAATATATTTGAATTCTTATTCCAGTATATTTTCCTTCCTCTGTTCATGTGAATGAGACTGACTGACTGGGAGGCAAGGTTAGAGAAAATGAGTTTTATGCTCTATTTCATAACCGGCAGTCAAGCCAGTCTGGCTATTGCCCAATTGTCATAAGTATGAACGGGTCCCCGACTCCAACGCGGTCTCCAGTTCTCTTTATCCACGATTTGTGCATGTGAAGCAGAAAAGTGCTCTTTCACAAGGATTGCTTTCTTCTGGCGGATACTGTTCTGCAAGCTCGCATCACATGCATACGCCTGGGTTTAATGTTTTAGTATGCTAGACTAATTAAATGCCCTATTAAAGTAAGGCTAAAAATCACCCAGTATTTTAAATTCAGCATCATCATTCAGGTTCTCTTTTGTCCGGGTCACTTAATAAAATAATGGACTACACTTGTATCATGTAAAACTAGAAGGGTTATTACTATGAAGGGTATTATTACATATACATTTTTAGATTATGTGCAGTTGTTACATTATGAATTTCTACAGACAGTCATTCAACAATTCTCATTTAGCTTTAGAGAAACTGTTGACTGAAGATCATTTAGTTCTGAAATAATAAACACTGTGCAGGGGCCATTTTATATCAACTATTCATTTAGCAGTGTGCTAAATTCAGCTACACAGTGATTGCAGCACCAGACAGCAAATCATTACGTAGCAATTCTACACGGCCTGCAGACTAATCTGAGGCCAGAGCACCTCAATTAAAAATATAATAACAAATAAATCATGAAATATGCTTTTAAGAGGGGGTCTTGATAAATCATCTGACCAGGCTAAAAGCAGACCACCACCAACCTGATCAACAATTTGCTATCAGCAGAAACACAGAATAGTTTCTTTAAAAGGGAAAGGAGGAAACAGGGATCGGTGAAAGGTTCAAGGCAGGCCAACTCGTGTGATTACAAATGTCTAAAAATGGCACAAACCAAACTGCAGAAGTTGCAGAGAAATTATTTAACCTTAAATTCGCGAGTGAACTGACTTATGCACATGAGTTATTTATCAAGAAAACCTCCGCTCTAGCCTTCCTCAGGGCATGAGGCGATGTAAAAACAGATTTAAACACAAAAATAAAACTTAGATAAAACACTGAAAAGAGCAGATGCTGTTTGCTGTGTAGCACGCAGGAAGACTAAAGGCCAGACTTTTAAGATCTACAGATGAAAAACAAGTTGAATTTACAGCTCTTCTTCTCTTCTAACTCGTTATCTTACATCTCTAAATCTTTCATGCTTCATGTTTTTTTTCAAAAAGCTTCGTGTCTGTCAGCAAAGCCATGAGTCACAGTGCACTCTGGGAGATGCAGTCTGTCGGGCTGCTTTGGAGCAGCGGGAGGCCGGCAGTAGTTGCAAATAAAAAAACGCAACCCATAGCCAAGAAAATAATTGCTTCCAGGAATCACACACCAAGTTTCCTGTGTTTTGGGAGAAAAGAATGTGAGAAATGTGAAAGCAGCTCAGCGTGACATTACAGGCAGACATTTGGTTTGTGAGCTGTACATCACCAGATGGTCTTGTCCTGTACAGCAACCTGTCAGGGTGATGTATTGTTATATGAACATGATAGAAAACTGCACTCTTTCATCCTTACATGTCCCTCTGACCTTTTCCAAAACTGATTGGATGAACAGAACTATTACAGATTGTTGATTATAAAAAAAGAGCCTATTTCCGTCATTCAGAAAATGTGATTTTTTAGGAGGTGCACGGCTTTAGTCTGCAGCTGTGTGTTTTCTGAGCAGCCCAATATGTACACAATTAAATCCCAGCAGCAGAGCAATGAAAACCAGTGGCTTCATGCCGAATTATGCACAAAGAAGGATGCGAGGAGAAGCGTATGCATGCATACTTGTGGACACATGCTCCCTTACCTAAGTCAAGGTCGTCGCTGGGGTTGTGCAGCATGATCCTCTCCATGCATTTCTCATGTTCACGCTTAATAATACAGTGCTCGGACTCGGAGGCCACCTGGAGAAAATAAGACAAAAACACACACATTGTCACAGATATGGACTATACTGACACACTGCATTGAGAATAGTGTTCTGAAAACCAGCTTCTTGCTCTTTCCAAGAGGCACAACATGAACACAGTAATATCCGCCTTTGGTTCTCTCTCACTGCTCTCAACGACCTTGGATGGAGCAGCAGGCAGCTGTTTTGAGTGAAAAAGCTCTGACAAACCCACTCAGCACCAAACCACACAACGTTAGCTGGTGAACATAGTGGAGCACTGAGCATCTAGAATGTGTTAAGTGTTCACAAATACAAGTTAAAAATAAATGCTAATGTTGCTCTGTATCTGTTGGCTAACATGTTCAATGTAACAACTTAGGCCATTATATGTCAATGTGATGTCCCACTTTCCCAGGAAAGTCTGTGGGTATAAGTTGGGTTTTTAGTATGTTAAATACTTGACTAAGTATTGATGAGTAGCCTGTTTAACACCAAAATCTCTCTCTTCCTGTAAAATGTTAAAGTGTTATGATTCACCCTGCACACTAGTAGCTAGCAACGAGTGATATCATGGGTCTGTGTTATTAAAAATAAATTTTGTTCTACATCTCTCCCCCTTTGCTTCCTGAGTTTACAAGCTTGTGGTGGATCAGGGATTTTGTAGCGGAGACTCCAAATTGCGGTTCTCCAGAGATTTGCTCATTTAGATCCACTTTAGAGCGATCAAATCAAATAATTGTTAAACTTGTATACCACCCCCATATTCTGCCTCTCTTTGAAATACAGCGGGGAAGGGGTAGTGAGGGAAACCATTTACCCGGAGGTAGTAGAGTGACTGCATGTCTATCAACTTCTCCATAACTCTTCCTCTCACTCCTTTCAAGCCAATCTCTGTTTTGCTCCCTTAGCTTTCATGCAACCTCCCTTCTTCACTCCCACAGTGAGCTGATCGGTGCAATATGTCCCAGCCCGCTGAGCCATGGCTGACTCATCACTCTATCTCTCGGCCCTCCGATATGAATTCACTCCAGGTCTTGCTGCCTAGATAAGATAAAGTATCAACCGGCGGAGAATATGTCCTCGGACTCTCTTCCTTTCTCTATCGCACTGTACGTGGGCAGAATTTTAAATCCCTGCATGAATGATTCAAATTCCAGACAACACTCGTCAAAAATACTGGACTCTGGTCAGAAACCATGCTGGCTAAACAAAAGCAAACACAAAAAAAGGAGGTTAAAGAAGTCACTTTCATTTATTATTAAATAAAACCCACACTGGCATTGCTTGAAAGAAAAACACCTCTTTGTACCCATAGCAATCGTTCATGTTGCTAAGCCACAGGTAACAAGCGAGGAGCCAATTTATATTGTAGGCAAGGATTTTCCAGAAAGAACTGGTTGGATGCAGAAAATAAAGATCTGTTTGGCATGAGTGCAGACAGGCCAGTAAGGTGACAGTATTCAGTTCTACGTTAATGTATTTATTGGATTGCAGATTATGTGTGTTATTTTAGTTACACTATACTACTATACTATAATATCAATGTATATCTACTGCTGCTTTTATTGACTAATCCTATGGCATAGACATGCTTGTGACTATTTCTAAGAGACCAGGAAGTTATTGCTCCCAACCAAGAAATAATCCTGTACACAAACCCCTCGTAAAACAACAACAACAAGCAATTGTTATTTTTACACTTTTTGTCCAGAGGCAGGCCATTTTAATTAGTGAGCCTTACAGGTGCTTGTAGGCAGATTTTGTTTTCTTTAGTCTGAGCCAGACAAGCTGTTCTGTTTCCAGTACTTAACTCGTCTCAGCGTCTCCTGGCTGTAGCTTCTCATTTAACAGACAGATATTAGAGGGGTATCAATCATTTAATCGAACTCTCTGCCAGAAAGCCAATAAGCATATTTCTCAAAATGTCAAACTAGTCCTTTAAGGGGAGAGAGGGATGTCTGCTCAGCCAGCTGCCCCTGAGACCAGGCCTCGCATAATTCGAAAAAGATCATGGATAATTGATATTCCTCTAAGTTTTATTGGTGCAACCTTTAGTAACCTTTAGCTGGTGCCATCTAATCCAGGTTAACTGAGGACTGCTAAAATAGGACAATGACAACATAGGGGACAGATCAATTTGTTGTATTTTTAAGTGTGCTTCTTATTTTGCTTTCCCAGTCACTCCAGTCCTCTCCATTGAACAGATGTCTGTCCAGATAAACCGTCCATTTGGAGGATGCAAAGCCTCCGAGTGGACCCTCCCCAAGGCTATTTTCGAGGGCCAGATGACTCAGTAGCTCCCACAGCACCGCGCAGCACAGACAATAAAACTCAAATTTGACATTGCAGATCACTGACCCAGCGTATTGACAGACCCCTTTGACACACAAAAAGTACATCCGAACAGACGTGTTGGCCACATCAGCCACTGAAGGTCAGCTTGAGACTTGTCAGCTGGTGGAACCCGGCACACATGTTTGGGGGCAGAGTTAACTTAAAGGTTAGAGAGATGTTTGTGACTACAAGGTGACATTGTGAATTAATTATAATCTCCCTAGCGACCATCATTAGACTGGTATCAGTACAATTATAAAACGATAAAGACATCATCATCAAATTCATAGTCACAGGATGATACCGAGGATGTCACAGTGAAATAATGTTACATTTCTTTTCACACAAAGCGAAAACGTTGTGTGTGTCTGTGTAGCTTCACTAGGGAAATGGCCGCTGTGCTGCATCAGTGTGCTATATACAATTCCTCCCACGCATCTTGCACAACTCTTCCATTTTGCTTTTTATTTTTCATTGAGATGGCTAATGAAAGTGAGTCACATTAGATGGATGCAGTCGGCAGCTCTCAGGTCAGCAGGGCCATCTGAAATTGTTCTATGCACATGTAACTTATGCTGTTGCAGCATTTGGTGGTGTCCACGGCTCCAGCGCCTCTGCACACACCCACAAGAGTACATGTGTGATATGAAACACAATCTGAAGATGAGAGAGAATGGGCTAATGATGGAGACATGTCAACACTTCATTATGCATGGTTGATGCTCCTGAACACCCACCCACACACTCTCACACTCATACACACACCTATGTATGTGAACAGTTTTTTTACATTTACTTTTAGAACTCACAGACTTTAATTACACTGGTCATCTTTTGATATAATAAACCTATATACGTGCATTAATCAATAATCCAATTGAATTGATGTATTATCACTAATAAGAACACACCTATTATGTCAAATATAATGCAAAAAGTGTCCACTTGCCTATTTGGTAAGCAGTTTCACATCTGCTCCCAACAAGGTCTTTTCTTTTTGCCGCTTTGACCACCACAAGCCGAGTGTCATATAGTCCCATTATATTGGAGAGAAGGCAGATATCTATCTCACATTAATATAATCAAGATTGATAATTAGAAGGTAAGAAGAAAATTATTAATTTATCGCTCAATATTTTGGGGTGAACTGTTTCTGTGGGAATCTGTTCTTAACACACTGTATCTCAAATAAAAGCACCTCATATGCATACTATATATATATATATATATATATATATATATATATATATATATATATACATACAGTATATATATATAGAGAGAGAGACATATATTATATTAACACTTCACTGTAAATATATATTGTTTGAATACATACAAAACACACATTATTTTGTATACAATGTATGTTTATTGATGAGCTACTTATACTAGAAGAAACACATGAATTTGAAACCACCTTTTTTTAAATGTAATTTGTATGTAATTTAAATATACATTTGGTGAAATATGTCAATTTCCAGGTCTTTACAGTGAGCCATGTGTCTCGGAGTGAGCTGGCACACAATTGCTCCCGATCTTGCAACCATGATACAATCTTGTATGCTAACTCGCAACACGCATATTACTGTTCATTTGTAACCAATAACCCAGAAAAATAAAATGCAAGTTTAAATTCACAGTCATCTAAACGTTAGGCAGCAAAAGAAAATGTCATTTAATTTCACTTTCATACCTCAAAATCAGTTTTTAGTTGAAGACCTCTGCGGGGGTGAAATTAACCTGCTCAGAGAGTCCTGCTGAACTTGTAGAGAGTAAGTGTCTCCACTTCAGCTTGTTTCTGATTGGTCGAATGGATTGTGTTACAATAGACCCCAATCTCCCCCCTGCTGTAGATACAAGTAGACAAACTACTCACCAAAGGCAGCAGAAATATTGCAGTCAGCAGGTAGCCTCTCATTGTCTCCTGTGAAGGGCCTGTATCCAAAAGGCAATATATGTGTCTTTGTGTGTGTGTGTGCGTGTGTGTGTGTGCGTGTGCGTGTGCGTGTGTGTGCGCGTGTGCGTGTGTGTGTGTGTATCTGTGTGTGTGTGTGTATCTGGGTGTGTGTGTTCACTGGAGTTTTTCTTCTCAGCGTCACCACACTTCAGCATCAAGGGCTCTGAAATACAACACACAAAAGACAAAAGGTGTAAGAGAGCAAACAACCATGTTCAGTAACTGTATACGTATTATTGTGTTCTATTAGTAGGAGCCTTCATAATAAAAGTAATATGCAGATATTTGATAGTATAATATGTTGATGTCTAACATTTTGAGAGCATTTACTATTAGTTGATATTATTATTATATGTGTTTTATGAAACTTGAGTATTGACTATTCGGCTCAAAATACTTCAATACCCATGAGCCTCGGCTGCTGTTGCTATGGAGAAGAAGCCAGTCACAGACACAAATCAGAGCAGTAGTGAATTCAAAGCGCTTCAAGTTGCTCAATTTAGCCAAAATTGACCCAGAACTTCAAAGTGAATTAATTTAAACTGCAGTTAAAAAACAGTTTTCTTTAGCTTCCACTTGCCGTCAGCTGCGCCGCACATCACTGATTTCGACAAGAAAGAGCCAATCACAGCTCATGATTGGCTCTTTCTTGCCGAAATGCACCTCAGGAGTGTAGCTAACTTCTAACTTGGAGGTTTTATGCACAGAGGTGTGAACTTTTTCTCAAAGAAACTGATATGAAAGAGATATTGATTGATTTTGTACAGTTTGATTAAAGAAAAAATAATCGAGGCGTTTACTTCTGGAAACCAAAGATGCCCAAAATCATCTAGTTTGTTGAACAAGACAATTTTTCGACCTAGTTACTTTATATTTCATCATAGGGAGCCATCCCTATGTCCGCAACCTCGGAGTCATGTTTGACAGCAACCTCTCATTTGAACATCACATCAAACAAATCACCAGAACTGCCTTCTTCCTCCTAAAAAACATTGCCCGTCTCCGCCCATCACTTTCCTCATCTGCTGCTGAAACTTTAATCCACGCCTTCATCACCTCCAGAATTGACTATTGCAATAGTATTCTTTATGGCACATCTTCCAAAATCCTAAACAAACTCCAATACATCCAGAACTCTGCTGCTCGCCTGCTCACCCACTCCCGTTCCCGTGATCACATCACCCCTGTTCTCCAGAACCTTCACTGGCTCCCCGTCCCACAACGGATCCAATACAAAATCCTTCTCCTCACTCACAAAGCCCTCCATAATCAGGCCCCCTCCTACCTCACCGACTTGCTCCACCACCACTCCATCCCGTCAGCTCCGCTCCTCTGATGCCGATCTCCTGTCCATCCCACATAGGACCAAGCACCGGACCTCTAAAGCCTTCTCTATATCTGCCCCCTCCCTCTGGAACTCTTTCCCCAAACTCATCCGGGACTGCACTGATCTTTCCATATTCAAATCGCAAATCAAAACCCACCTGTTCAGAACTGCTTTTAACTGCTTTTAATGTGTGATTGTTTGCTCCGTGTTTTTATTATTTTTATTTATTAGGGTTCGAGCAACTGACTAAGTCCCTATTTGTTTTACCTGTATTTTAGTTATTCTTATTTTTTTAGCTTTTAGAATGTTATAATTATGTTTTGTAAAGTGTCTTTGAGTATCACGAAAAGCGCTATATAAATTAAATGCATTATTATTATTATTGAAATGTCCCAAGTATTAAACTGATAAAACTGGAGAAATAGAGGCCACATCAGTCAATTGGAAACCGGGGCTGAAATAAGAAGGCGGTCGATTGATTAGTCGACTGACAGCTTCACTATTTGATGTTAGAGTTGTAGTGATCTGCTGCTTTTCATTTTCCTGTCTCATAGTAAAATGAGTATATTGAGGTTTGCGGGTGTAAGTTGGACAAAATAAGTAATTTAATGATTAACTTGGGATATCGAAAATAATGAGGAGGATTTTTCAGTATTTTCTGATGTTTTATAGATAAACACACAATCCAGATAATAAGATTAAAAGAATTACAAAACAAATATGTTGTTGCTGCCCTACAACAAATACTTTGATCCCAACAGAATCCTACACTTATATAAACCCCCTCAATCAAATCCCGAAGGAAGCAGGGTTTTTTTCACTGAGGTTATACAAACCCAAAATATGTGTCATCACCTGCACTCTAAATTAGAGCAGAATCCTGAAGCAAAAACATAGATATATGAAGGACAAGTTTATTACCAAAGGTCAGACATTTGGGAGGATCAAATACATTTCCTCAAATTGATAAACATCAGGTCAGACTTTACCCCTCACCCACACCTCCCAACCCCCCTCCTTTCATGTCTTACTCATCCACACAGCTTCCTAAAAACACAATGATTCACTGCAAACACAAAGCACAGTGACCAGCAGAGACACCGCACACAAACACACACACACACACACACACACACCATACACACATCTAAGCTAGCTAAGCTAATTCATGCACACAGACACATTCTTCTCTGTGTCTCTTCCCTCTAGTACTGAATCCAATTACCTCTAAAGCATCTCTCGGATGCTTTATCAAGGAATAGGACAGACCGTGCTCAGAGGAAAGACCCTGAGATTTAGAGGAGGGATAACTGAAATAAAACTGTTGGGATGCACGTTCAAACAGAAAAACACACACTCAGACAGAGAGAAGGACTAAGAGAGGAAGTTGTCAGACATGATTTCTTATCCTCTAACCCAAAATGTCACAGCAGCCATGTGTCTGGAGGCTACAAATGAACTAAAAAGGCATTGGTATTGAGGAAGCACTGGTGCAGGAAACAACAGAAAGGGGCCTACCATCCAAACTATGCTGAGCGCAAGGAAGCAAGAGAGAGAAGTCTGTGGAGCTTTGTCGGAAATTTAAGGGCAACATTGAATGATATCCAGTACCAGCAGTACCTATATGAAAATGGAAGAAGTGGAGATGTATGTGTTTGCAGAACGCACTGTATTGTTTATTTTACCCAGTCGTACTTTTTTCAAGCCACAGTATTCATGAGGCTTTTCCGATTATAAATAATGTCTGAACCAACTGTAAGACACTGAACGTGATCAAACACTATACAAGGAACACCCCAAAACAGACTCCAACCCTTGATGGGAAGATTGGGAATCACATCCACTAACACCAGCAAAGGAATCACTAGGTTGTGTAAGTGTGTGGGTGCACAAGCTGTCTACAGATGCAGATATACACAGGGAAAACAAGAGAGGAAAAAAGCTCTCCTTATGTATCCATCGCTATTGTGTAGGGATTTTTTAAAGATACGTCTCCACACATCAGCTTTCTTCTCATGCGAGTTGACTTCCTTTGAACATGTTGCATTAATAATTCATTTTCACTTTAAAACGATCTCTGTTAGACAGGAGGATGCTTCCAATTAACCCAGATGAAAGTGTGTTAATGCCTGTAAAAAGGGAATGCATGTCTGTCAGTGTGCCAATCAAAAACATGACTGTAGTTATTAGCAGCTTTGTTAAAATGTTCCATGAATGTTCCCGTGCTGTAATCACAGCTGCATTACAAGGACCGTTTATATCTAGAGGCTATTTTGTTATCATCACAGCTTGCACAATGACAAACAGTTTGTGGGAGAAAAAAAATGCAACAGTCTTAATTACAATCAATCAGTGACAACCCCCCCCCCCCCCCCCCCTCCTTGGCGGTGCAGAATCCATATGCTTATTTTGCCTCCCTTTCTCCCCGCATTCGTAAGCGTTTAATTCACCAATGCATGTGGGTGACCTTCGCTTTGCACATGGGGAAAAAAACATCAGCAAGAAAAGCGTCAAGCTGCATGCTGAACACTCTCTCACACGAAATTCATCTCCAGCTTGACTACCGGCATGTGGGAAGAAATGTACGTGTACTTTAACATGTGGCATGGGGCTCGGTGACAGCCCGTTTAATTGTTCAGCCGCAGCGAAAGTCAACGATATGGAGTGAAAGCGCGCAGCACCAGGCGTGCACAAACAAGTCAGAGGGAACTTACCGATGCGTAATTTTCAGAAGCGCAAATATCAACACATGAAGCCATCGGTATTCACGGATCCCCCCGATAATTCATTTGGAGAATACCTTGATTTACTCCTAAAATGGTTATCGGCTCGTCCAGAAAAACGACAGGTGCCGTTTCTGCTGCTGTTGCTGTTGTTGTTGCAGCTGCTGCAGGACGCACACACCGCGGTGGCTGCTGCGGCACCACGACGATGTAGAGGAGGAGGTGAAGGAGGAGGAGGAGGAGGAGGAGGAGGAGAGTCCTTTGGGATTCGCACCTCGTCAGACACAGAGACAACAAAGTGAGACAACAGTTTAGTGTACAGCTGGAGGAGGAGCGATGTTTTTAAAAACAAGTCTCAACACTGGGATGTTGGGGCTGAAAGGGAAATTCATCGTCTGCATGTCTTCGCGTCGCCTGCGTGGGACTTTGTTCTAGAAAACAAACTATTAATAAAAACTCGGACATTTGTGCCTGCGCCTTTCAGACGCTCCAGAAGGTCCGGTTCCCTGCTGGGTGCAATTTATGAGGCACTAAGGCGGCTCCAGGATGTGTGTGACTCACATCTCCACTAAAGTTGAACATCTGAATTACCGCATGTGTTGCACAATAATCCCAAAATGCTGGTTAGTCAAGCTGTAGTGTGGCATTTTAGACCCAAATGCAGTGATGTTCCCATGGAAGTGATTTGTAGGGCCCGTGTCGCTGCTGGCAATCCTGTTTACATTCAGCACCATAGGCAGCGACCAAAGAATTGCCTCAGGGCTCAAAGCAAGAATCCATTACAACATTTTATCTGCAAATAAACAATGGTCTGAATACTAAGAACTGCTTTAATTAAATCTCTATAGGATTGATCCATGCCAGAGCCCTTGGACCAAAGTCTCTCTATGAAGAAGCTGTTATTGTTCTTATTGGAAAGTCAATCAAACGACTACAAAGAGACCCACAATGACAATAAAAGAAACCCCAACTAAGCACAAACAGATGCAAAACTTCCCTACAACAATCGGCATAATGACCACAAGGAGAAATAAAAGTGCCACAGAGATGCAAAACATCCACACAGAGATACACAAAGGGAAACAAAATGACAACAAACAGATGCAAATAATCAAACAAACCAGAAAAAGAAACAAGGCAACCACACACAGACGCCAAATAACTTCAAACAGATGGAAAACAACAACAAAGAGACACAAAACGACATCCAACAAACAACAAAACAAACCCACAGCAACTACAAATAGACTCCAAACGAGGTGAAGGGTCTTTCTCATGTGCACAGGGGTCCTTTGTCTCATAATCTGCACATGACTGTAGGCTGTTTGGAGTTACAAACAAATATTATTTCAACATTAAAATATATATTTTTTTACAGTTGTCTATTTCGTATTAATTTATTGAACAACCAATGGAACAATTAATAATGTACAGCTTATAATTACCAAAAACCAGGGCTTTAAATGTGAGTGTAGTTTTGTTTCATCTTCCAAAAATACCCTCCTTTTAAATGCCCCAATTTATTCAAGTTCTTAAACTGCCCCTGGATCCAGGCTAGACAATTTCCAGTAGCCGCTATATGCAGGATAGTGTTTTGAGTGCAGGGATGATTGATCACCCAGCTAGGCATTTTGATGGGTTGGCCATAAATCAATGAGGCATACAGCGTTCTTTTAACCCTGCCATGATGTGGATATTCTCAGAGAACAAAACAGAAAACAGGAAACACCACAATAACTGTCTGGAAGACATTCGCCACTTAACAAAAACATATAAAAGGAAAGAAATCCATGAAAACACCTGATTGGATGGAGGGTAGTGACGCATGTCATCTGCAGTTCCTGGAACATTTTAACACTGTTTCTGGCCACAAGGACTTTAATGAAAATGCTCCCATTGAGAGAAATTCAAATATTCTAAGCCATTGCAGTCAGACAATCTATGGGCTATTTTTGCAGCATGATAAATAAGACAATGATGAGAGCCTTGTTTCCATGGAAAACACTCAGATGCATCGTTCAGTGGCTTTCCAATTCTGTATGAACTTTAGACAAAGCAGCAAAAAAAATGCAGTCTAACACAGCAGTGATAATTACAACGTTGTGAGAGCAGAATAAAAACAGAGAAAGACAAAGTTTTTTCCCCGAAATATCTCCACAGACAATGTATCTATTGTGATCACAACATAAACATCATTAATTGGGTTTCAAGGACACAGTGACATTGATGGTGAGTAATTGAAATGTCTCAGTGTCAAGGGTCAAGCCAGCAACCTTCTGACTATTTAATGTCCCCTTGAACCAGAGAACAGAATATGATCGTTGTGATTTCACATATTTCACATGAAAGCCAGCGAGGTATAGTGGACTGGGGTTGAGGAGGGTGGTTTGAATGATATATTATTGTATTTGATATGGACTAATTACCTGGATAATAGGTTATTTTTTCCGGTTCACACTATAACCATGGCAGTACAAGCTATTTTACCTTCATGGACTCTTTCATTTAAATAAATAATACGCCTTGAGTTTAGGTTCTGCTATAATTGCTGTTATCAAAGCGTCTGACTGTGAAGTTCCAGACTAGAAAGCTTGACAACTTCCTAATAAAAGGATGCAAGGCTAACATGGTTTTGTATAAGATTTCAATATGTCTGCGTCTTTACAAAGCATTTGTTGCTCATGTGTTCTTGCTGAGATAATATGGAAGCTAATGAGCTAATTAATACCAAACAGTGAAATTGAATCACAAAGAAATATATATTTATCTGGACAGGATTCCTCTCTTTGAAATTACCTCCTGGTAATCCTGTTCAGATGATAATTTAAATTGTCCGAAAACTAAATTGCTCGGTAGACTCTTCTGCAATTGTTTCAGATTTTAATTAGTTTTTCCATGAACTATAGTCATGGTTAAACATTGTGTAATAGTCATACTCGTTGCCTGGAGAGGTCGGAAGGCAATATACGTTTCTAAAACCTCCTAGAAAACTTGTAGAGCTAACATTAGCAGAGAATGTTGCATCATTCACAAGCGTTAACACTTCTTTGCTCCACAATTAAGATACTGAAGGTATACTCAATGTACATACTGCTTTTGCTTTTAAATACTAACAGAGAATCAAAGTCCCCAAATGTTCAGAACCAATCCACTCTACAAATGTGTAATGCTTAATTAAGGAAATGCATTCAACATTTGACCTTTGGTGAGTTATACTAAACGTAAGCATATACTTTTTCAAACCCCACCAGCCCCATTTTAGTCACAATTTGCTCTTATTGTTATGTGTTGATTTAGATTTTTTGTTTGAAGAAAAGGGATAAGTGGAGCTGTGGGTGAAGAATACCTATATTTGATTGCATAAATTCATCCGTCCATCAATTCTGTTAAATGTTGCCCTCAATGCAGGACATCACTGCCTTTATTTGGTGCTGACCTGTTTTACAAGACATTCTGCAGTCAGTGTCATTAGATTAGGTGTGTAAGCTTTTTAACATCGACAAATCACAGCCATCGTTGAGTTTAATAAATAAACATAATTACCACAAACAAAGAGATCACTGCCAAGACAATTAGCAGCTTCAACCGGATTTTCCGCTACATTTTGTGTGCTACCGAGTTAAGATTTCACAGGGGCGTCCGCTGGATTGCTTTATGGCACACAAAATGACAGAGGAGGGCTGCTGAACCTCCAGCACAGAAGTAACTAATGTTTTCTCGTAATGGCAGATGGCGAGATGAGCAAAAAGAATATTTGCAGTTCTCAGGTAAACGAGCCCTCGCCCTCTTTTTTGCTCTTAAAAACAAATGCATGTGGAGAAATGTCAGTCAGTAGGAGGGATGCAGCATGGTTTGTGGGAAATGTGTCTTTAATTTCACGAGGCATGAGCACCAATTAACTAAATATCACTACCATGTGAGACGAGTTGCCTTGAATATGATCTCATTTGGTCATTGTTGTTAAACAACAACCTTTTTAAAACAAATACACTACTGCGAACCAGATTATCCCGATACTCATTTAAGAATGATAACATAACACATAGACTAGGATGATGTTTTAAGGGATTTTTCTGAGTTTTTTTTTTTTTTAGCAGTCCATTTCAAAAGGGCCCAAACCTCCAATTTGGTCCTGACAAGTCTGTTCAAAAGCTTTTGATTGCCTTTATAATGTGGCAGTGTGGCTCGACTTCTCAGAGCATGCTATTGCAGGTTGCCATAGAAAAGAGAAAAGCAGCTCAATAAAATGTTCTGTAATGGATGACACATGTCGTCATGAGGTCCTTTCACTCGTGTGGGAGAGGAGAATGACAAATCACGGAGACTCAGTAGGGGAGATTTTAATACGTATGAATGTGAGAGAGTGAGTGTATTTATTGTTAGTTACCAGTGCAGGCATCTCTTCTGTTGCCAGCCTAAGCAACACTGGTATATTGGCAGATAAAGGAGAACTAACATGTACTTGTCAGTTATAATTTGTTTAATAAAAAAAGATATACATGTAGTTACAACAGCTGATACATGATGTACTGCACATGACTATATATCCTCTCTTGTTAAAGCTGGGAAACTTTGATTCATCTGTGCACATTAATATTTTCCTCTTGTGAACCCTTACAACAAAGCAACGTTTACTTTTAAGACCCCCTTTGCTGGTTGCATATATCAGCCAGTTGTGATTTGTTTTCCTGTTTTGTTTGAATAGTTTTTAAGAAGCATGAGATACGTTAACTTATTCAGTAAATATCAAGAAAGGGCAGAAAATCTACTGGAGGAAAGTGTGTTTTTAAAATGTGTTTTCCCTGTTCTGTTAATACTCTCATGGCCCCCCAGAGAAAACATTCCTGATCAGCTATAAATGTCATCATATTTCACCAGACATTAGTCAAGCTTTTATCCATCCACTCTTTATTTTCTCAAGCTGATTAAAAACAGGGATCTGTGGCACTTTTGAGCCAAAATACACAAACTACAACATGAGGGACTAATTGGCTGCTTCTCGTCACTGTTGATATTGCAAACATTACGTGGACCATCAAATGAATCGGGCTATGGTTCATTGTGTCTCTGATACTCCTCAAAATACTGAGGTGGGAACACACACTAATTCGGCAAATAAGACACATTTGTTTTATATCATTGGTTTCTCTGTTGGGGTTTATGTGCAGGCTTTAGGTTGAAAACACTTATGAGTGTTAAAGAGAAAAAAGACAATGCATCCTGTTTCAAGCCAATAAAAACAGACAAACACAATACCAGGCCTTTGATATGTAAATGGTTGTAATACAGAGGGAGCAATATTCAGGAGACCTGACAGCCTGAAACACTTTAAATAGCTCTAACTTGATATTAAGCGTGGTTCGGTTTATTATAAAACAGTGTGGCATTGATGGCTTTGTTTACACCACGATGACTTTCATTTCTTGCCTCGCTAATTTTGGCATGCAGCAGCATTGTAAACTCTTTCAAATGGCGTTTCACAGGTTGTGTCTAAACTTAATGGTTTGTTTGGAACATTGTGCATCTCCTGCACACATTAAAGTTGAGGGAGAGACAATTATGGTAATTCCCACCTCCAGTCAGGGAATTATCTTGCTCTATTTAGATGAGATTCGCTGAGTAAATCTGACAGATTTTTTCTGCAGCAACGTGTGGATTTCCCCTCTCTTTTTTTCAGTTTAATTTTTATATTATTTTTTAAATTTTTTGGGGAGTTTTTCCTGATCCGATGTGAGGTCCTGGGACAGGGATGTCATATGTGTACAGATTGTAAAGCCCTCTGAGGGAAATTTATAATTTGTGATTTTAGGCTATACAAAATAAATTGAATTGAATATTTTTTTTCAGATTTACTTTCCTCACAACATCCTCGGACCTCAGTCAAACAGGTCTGTGTATGAACAAAGATCACGATGCAGTTGCTCAGTTGATTAATGGTTGCAATGTGAAACATAGTAATCCATGTCATTTTGCTTTAGACAACTAATTATAAGGCGAGTGGAAGCCAGCTGCATGACCTCCAGGCTTTGTTCGAGCAGCTGGAGCTCTTAATACGCTACAATGACCATTTGGCCTTTTTCTGATGACTGAGATGTCATGAAGCTACTGAGGCTTCATCACATAATTATAACTGAATGCTACTTGTTGGAGATCCCTATATGGATGCATGCTAATGACTTCAATGATCCCCTGACTCTTTTTTTCAATGCCACCATGAGGTTCACATTAGTTTCAAGTTAAATATCTTACCTTTTCATTACTATGAAATGAACTGCCATGAAATTCAGATCACCATGTCCCCGTCTACCCTTCTTTTGTCTCCTTTCATCAGTGTTTGTCTCATTACATTTATCCATGATTTTAAAATGTATGACCGTTGATGTTATCATCACCAAATTTGTAGATTTAGACCCAAACTGAGTCAGTCATGATGAATCATGATCAATTGATTATCAGGTTATTGGTTCGTTCCTCGGTAACTCCAAACCTTTGTGTGTATCTTATGATAAAATGTTACCCAAAGTATAAATTGAGAATATAATTTTAAACAATGTATTCAGAATTGCATCCACAACGCTTGTCACCTGCATGTCTGTCTTCAATAACAATCCATGTCTTTGATAATAAAAGTATTCAGCTGTCAATCACACACAGTATGGATGTGGCTCCCGCAGCATCGGAGAAATCAAGGAACAAATAGTCTTTGTTGTCATGGAGACCATGAAGAGAGTAGGCCTATGCAGTACGTGTTGGTTGTGTGCAGAACTGAGGTGTCAATCTTTTCTATTTATGTCCGGCAGGAAAAGAGAAATGCATAGAAACAGAAATCAAAGCAGGAGTTGTTGTCTTGCACTGACTCGCACCCTCAAGAGGACATCAAGTTTTAGGAAGAGAAGCTTACACATGCACATGTGCAGTAAAATAAACAAAAAGGGAGCATATTCCAACATGACAAATAATTTCAGTTTCGATCTACTCACTGACCCTTAATCTCTGCGGCTTTGGAGGCAAACAATAATTCAAGTAAAAGGAAGGGAATCCAGCTTGAGAGATACTGTGTACGGTCGTATCTTAAGGTGTGAGGAAAATAAATTAGCTTAAGTTTGCCAAGAATCTCACAGCTTATTACAGCAAGTGTGTTTTTTCTGTAGCAAACACACACTTTAAAGTACTGAGGTCTAGTCAGCAGCCACACGGCTGTAACAGAAAGATCACATGGACGGTGACAAGTGAAACTAACGCTTTTACATTACTATTTACATTTCCTTAACATGAAAAACAACAACAAAATGCCTACTGCATTTCTTATTAATATCACTTATGACATCTTTATTTACAATAACCATCACGTATACTGGTGTCTGAGAAATTAGGAAGCTGTGGACCTTTTTAAAACTTTAATTAAATGATTGCATTTATTTGTTCACATTGATGTGGAAGTTGCTTTAATCAAGCTATATCTCAATCTTATAATTTACACTAAATGGTTTGAATGTTAAATGCATGTGAAATGTTGGATTATGTGTTGGATTAACAATCTTACCAATCAATTCTAGATCAATAACAAATATGCACATATTTATTGTATAGGCCTGCAAAGAGATGAATGCACACACATTTAGCATTTGTCGGAATCTTTTTAATGTGCAGTTGCTGCTGGTAAAATGGTCTATATTTATTTTTGTCTCAACAAACAAGACAACAGTTACATCATTATTTACAGTGTATGTGTGAAAAGATCTAAGCTATTTATATGTATATTTGATGTCATCCTGCGTGTGCAATTAAGCATCCAGAGATCTTTACTTTACAAAGAGATGTCTCACAAATCCATCACACTATTGGTTTGGCTATTTAAACCAGACTATTTGGTTTAACAACAGGGTGTTTACGAGACTATCCCTTTGCAGAGAAATCTCTTTAAAAAAGTCACTCTACGTGTAAGAATTATTACTTTATTGTTCAATGATCACATCCAAAGCTGTAGGTGACTTTTATGACCAATCATATAGAAAATACAAACCTTTTTATTTTAATACGTGGGTATTAAAGGGTTCAGTGTCCACTTCCTACTTGTCTAAAAAAAGGCTTTTTTTGACTGAACCAAACAATATTTTGGACACAACAATCTCAATACTATATAATTTCATGCAATGGACCATCTTAATGCACACAAGGGAAATGGAACACAAGCGCAGTCTGTGTATATATAGACATGCAAGTAATTAGCCCAAATGCAAAACATATGTGCATCCCAGCCACAGGTTCCCACTCCAGGGTACTTTACTTTTATGTCATGCGTGGACTACAAATATGAAGGATAATAAATACAAACAAACAAAGGGAAAAGAAAAGAAACATTTAAAATGTAAATCTATTCAAATTACTTGAATGCTGTTTCATAGATTTGTGCAGAATCACATGCGCACATTGGGTAATGAAAACACAGAAAGGATACGTCTTAAAATACCTTTACGACACACACACACACACACTCTTGAAGGACACACACATTATTCACATTATTTAGTTAATTTAATCTGGATCCTCAATATGTTCAAACCTCAGCTGGTCAACTATACATACACATTTAGCATAAAAATGTAAAATAAAACAGATTAAATGAAATATCATTAATCAGGCTTAAAAATGAATCCTTGCAAACCAGCCATATAGTCTAAACTAAGTCATATGGTGACCGGTCTTTCACCTGTAAATTAATATTTTTGCAGCTCGCTGGATACAGTTATTGTCATGTTTCTTGTGTATCTGTGCATATATGTACGATCAGAGAAAATACTTACGCATTAACCATAAAGTGAGTCTGTTATCATTATTCATGTACTGATGTGGGTATGTGTGGTTTGTAATTTGTGATTCTGGGCTATATAAAATAAACTGAATTGAATTGAATTGGTATGTCCCAGATACTGCATTTCAGAAAGAGTTCAAGCCCGGCTGTGTGTGTGTGTGTGTGTGTGTGTGTGTGTGTGTGTGTGTGTGTGTGTGTGAGTGTGTGTGTGTGTGTGTGTGAGTGTGTGTGTCACCTTATTTAAATTCTCAGTGGTTCCCTATATATTTCACATGTATACATGTACATTATTAAATCTTAAACTTGGGTCTAATGACCCCATGTGGTGCTCACACTGTGATGCTTCTATTTCAGTCACAGGACATGTGGGAACATATTATTAGGTCACAATATCTCTTTGCAATGAGATCAGCTAAGTGCACATACAATATACAAAACAAGCCTTTTTCTACTGACATCAATTTCTCTATTTCTTGCTTATGTTAATAATTCCTTGAGAATAAAGAGAATCTCTCCTGAATTACTTTCATATAATGGGGGTAGGTTTTGTATGATTTGCTAAATGTAGTTTTTATGAATGTGGTTTTGTGAATGAATTGGTGACATGTCAGACAAAGGTTTTCTAGATATTTACATAATATGTCTGTTACAGGCCTGGAAACAAACAACACATGCCTTCTCACCTCTGTTATTTCCCCACAAGGACAAACATCAAAAGGACTTTTGCCATTGCTGTTCTGTAACTCAGTGTGTAACTGTGTTGTGGCCTGATCTTTAGTAAATGTGCCAATATTTAGGAATAAACACTGTGCATGTGGGCTTTGTGCAGCCCTGCAGCTTCTCTCTGTGTGTGAGTAAAACACAGCACTTTGATGAATACTTGTGGAATGAAGGCGTGCATTGATGACTGCAGTTAGTTAGACGGAGAGATTGAGTGTCACAAACAATACAGCAGTGCACAACTAAAGGCGGTCATCCATGAATAATACATGCAATTGTTTAAAGAGGTTGAAAAAACAATTCAAAAGCTTGTTTTCTTTAACATCTGTTCCGGTCTGTTTGTATTTTTTACTTTTCCATTTCGCTCCTTCCATGTTACCAGTGAATATTATCTTTAATAAACATTTTTCTCAATTGATAATGTTGTTGTCTCTTGATTTCATACTACATATAAATTGTGTGCTATGTACTAATTATCTCAGGTACCCTTTCTGCAGTCGTTATACAACACAATTAAAAAGATGATACAACATGTGTGTGAATGGACGTCTATGTAAGTGAGACTTTTGAACACCATTAATACATGTTTTGTCAATTGAATAATACTTTTTTTTTTCATCGATTTTTTTGTAGCTCACATGTCTCTTCACAATCCACAATTTATTGTAATAGTTTGCAGGTGTGAGAAACTTATTTTGTCCATTAAACAATCAAACAAAACAGATTTCAGAATATAAACTGACTTCTCTGTGAGCCTGGTTTCAGACTGCTGATCAGTTCTCTTGCTTTCACTTTTGCTCAGATATTCAGACAGTGAAAATTCAGAAGAGACCACAGTTATGTCCAATTATCCACCTCAGAGCCACAAACAACAAATCAAAGTTTTCTCGGTGACGTCATTCATTGATTGGTGACTGCTGTTTTGAAGCCATGAGTTGAACTGTTTCGCACTGTTTAGAAGTTGGTTTAATTCCCTCAAGGTGACAAACACTAGCCACTGGCCTTTTTTTAATACCCAGCATTTGAAACAGGAAATGAAGATGATCAACCTTAAGTTAAAACATGGGAGCAATTAAAATCGATTGAACTCATTTCTCATTTCAAAGAGATAATGGCCAGACCAGCTGTATTAATGCATTTAGATAGTTAACATATAACCCTCTGATTGAATACTGCTGAGGCAGATTGAGACGGACAGTTGCAGTAGTCACAACACGGCTATACTGTATTCACAGGAGCCATAGCTTTAACCACCCCGGCCAGGCAACACAGCTGCATCGAAACGGACAGAGCGCTAAATCACATCACGACTCATCAGGGACCACTTAGTTGACAGTGTGGGATTTCTGGTACTGCACAATGCACATTCTTTTTTTTACACAAACACTCACACTTACTTTAAAACATTTTTCAGGCAAATATACATACATTGTAGATGTCTTTCCAATGCAAATTGTTCATGAAAAAGGAACAAAAGGACCATTGCCTCGTTTGAAGGTGTAGAGAGACAAAATAATACTCATGAAATCACTGGCATCTCCCTCTGAATGACGCAACACACGTTGCTTACATTTTATTGGCTGCAATTACTTTAGCTCTGTTCAACATAAATGATAATGACTGCAGCAGGTCTGTGCCGTGAAAGGAGAAATCAATGGCTATGCAGCACACTGTGGCACTCAAAACACATCTACACTTCTACTCTCAGCCATTCAATCATAACTCTCACCACATTGCCATGGCAACTTGGAGCTCTGTGCATGTGTGTGTGTGTGTGTGTGTGTGTTAGAGCATCAGAAAAGGGACATAAATATCTGAGGTGACTGTCCTTCAGCATTTCACTGACACAGATGTAATGTGACACAAAGTACAAAATGAAACTTGCAAAGCTTGAACCTGCTGCAAGCTGGCTGTGAAGTTCAGGGACGGTACGACGGCTGCAGAAGGTTCTGGGAATGAAAGGAAGAGGAGAAGAGACGCATGCAAAGCAAACGCATGCAAAGCAAACACAAGACAGAGAAGTGCGAGTTGAGAGGACAGTCTGGGGCTGACAGTTGGTTTCAGCTTTGCTGGAGGTTTAAAGGAGTGTGCCAGAGAAGTGGCGTGGGTGTCATGTTCTCAGTCCACAACAGAGCTGCTTTTGATTGGACTGCATCATACTTATGGACTCGAGCTATGACAGACTAATGTTGATAGACATGTTTTGCAAATCACCATAAAAATATATTTTAGTGCAAGTACTTCTTCTGTTTATCGCTGAGTTGCTGCCAATATGTGTTATTAATGTAACCAGATTACCAATTAACCACCAAAAACTCTGAATGCTACCGTAAGTGTTATTTTTGTAATTATTATAGATCTCTGCTATATTTCTATAAAGAAAATATGTTGCAAAGTAAAATAAAGTTTGGACTTTTAAAAACCACCTCACTCTCGATGTCATGTCCAGGTATAATGAGATAGCTGGTGAGTTAAAATTGGTGAGTCACTTTCAAACTGTCAAACTATAGCTCCCTCTCTCACCTGGATGTGTCTGTCTGTGTGTGTGTGTGTGTGTGTGTGTGTGTGTGTGTGTGTGTGTGTGTGTGTGTGTGAGTGAGACAGTTAAAGAGACATGCAAGCACACACACACTGATCTTCCGGATCAAGAGGGCCAATCGAGCAAGCGCACCAGCGTTTCCTTTAACCCCGCCTCCCAGCCCTCGATCCAACCTAGTCCTCCATCTCATTCATGAACGAAAGAAGGAAAATAACTCTGGATTCTTTTGGGATGTAATGATCTAAATAAGGACTATTCAAGGGTTTGTGCTTGTAAGTTGAATTACCTAAAAAAATATGTTTGGCTAAATTACAGCCAGTCTATGGGAATAAGTATTTTTTGGGGGCCCATGGTATCCAGTGACGGACCCATAAATTATAATTCCACCGTTTAGCCAAACATTTCTTCAAAGTCCGGCACTTGGGGGCTTTGGTGCACATTTTTTTTCATTCCTAATAACTCTTTCGATTCAAACATTTTTTAGGTCAAAATGTTTTTTTGCTCAACTGTAATGATCAAACTAGGGACATCCAGCCTGTGTTCACTGCTAATGAGCGAATGTTTGTTATACCCGGCACACTAAAATGATAAACGTGGTAAACATTAACCCTGCTAAATATCAGCAAGCATCGCATCGACATTGTTCATAATGGGGTCAAAAATAAAGTAGGGCAAAGTTAACTGAAACCTTGAAGTTCATTTTATTGAAAGCTTGTTACATTCGAGAGGTGAGGATTTGATCTCCACCGCCAGCCCAGTCGGAGCCATCTGCTGTGCTCCGAGGGCCGGGCTGCTGTCAGCACATTGTGCCCCTGCACTGCCCTCCTGTCCCTCTCTCACACACACACACACACACACACACACACACACACACACACACACACACACACACACACACACACACACACACGCACGCACGCACACACACACACACACACACACACACACACTTCCTCTCCTCTTTCTTTTCTACCGCCTCTTCTTTTCTCCTCTACGCTTGTTGTCACTCCAGCTGGTTTTCAGTGAACGCCGTCAGATGCTGAGCTCCCTAGTGTGCGGAGGCGAGGAGTGAAGAAGAGAGGATGAATGGCTGAATAAAAGATCACAGGCTAGCTACAGTATCACCCTACTATGTTTTTCCAATGAAAAATATTCTGACGCAGATGCACATGAAATACTGTTCTATGTACACACGCATACACATTCCACCTCCTTCATGTACACAAAGTATCATGTGATAATCTTTCCATATTTATTCAAGCATGCTTGCAATCTGCAACATTGCACTTGTATCTCCATTTCAATGTCATTGTTGTTGTGTTTTATATAAATACATAAATACAGAGCTCTTTCAACTTTCGGTTCAAGTCCAAAGATTTAATACAGTTTGGGTCACATTAATCTATGGACAGACCTGTCCAATAATAAATGCAGTTTTATGAAATATATGAATTAAGTAACTTGCTCATTTTAATTTTCAGCCAACTCTTTGTGCATCAACCATGTTTAGAAAAGACTAAAGAGCCTCCAGCCAGGCCCGCTGCTCTGTGAGGCGCTACTGGACAAAGCGGTCAGCACAAAACAAAATGAAAGTCGGCTACAGATGAGGTTGATACAGATTTGGCCATAAAATACATATATTTTTGACTTGATGCTGGCACTTGATGCTGGCACTGACAAGATAAGGGGTTCCCAGAAGTGATAATATTTTCCATAAGTTTTTCATCCAGAGGGGGATATGAATTTGTGCACTAAATTTCATGGCAAATCCTCCAATATCCATTAATGTGAAGCTCATCACGATGCTCAGGATACATCCTCTGGGGACGACGAATGTCCAGCAAGTAGTGGTGACAATTTAAATCGTCTGCTTGAACTCCATAATTGGTTTAATTAATGAAAGCCATTGTCTCTGTCCATCACACAATTTGCACACAACACGCTGACAAAGGAGGCCTCGCTCTGTGTAAACACCACGTCCTCTACACCTGTACTCCCCACAGAATCAAAGGGAAAGTAATTGTATGCTTTTCCGAGCCCTGAGGTCCACAACGTTTGCTCCCAGCGGTTCAACGTGGAGCGCGGCGTTGTAATTAGCGGGGTTAATATCCTGGGCAGCATCTCTAAATTAAATCTCTAACTCCATAGCGATGCAGCTGAGTGATGCACCTGTTCACGGTAATTACAGATGCAGCCTGGGAGTGTGCTCATAATGAGTTGGGAGAGTCAAGGTTGAATCACTTTAAAGGCACATCCCACCACTTTGCCAGTAATGCTTTCAGTCTGTCTACATGGAAATTGAAGTCGCCTACTGGGAAAGGAAGCCAACAATCGTCTTGAAGCTTCAGAATGACGTCCAGGCTGGTGCCCGGATCTCGGAGCAGCATCACTAGCTGTTGGTCCACTTTGGTCCAGTGTGAAATATTTCAATAACTATTGGATTACCATGCTATTTGAAAAAGACACGCATTGTCTCCAGAGACTGACTTTGGTCATTAACATTTAATTTAGCTCCACCAGCAAGTCATATTTACTTATTCCATGCAACATTTACTAGATATATTGACAGAACATTTTGCATTGATTTATATGTTTCCAAGATGACTTTGGTGCTAGGTTGAAATCTTTGGTTTTAAGTGAAATATCTTGACAACTGTTGGATGGATTGCCTTGAAACATTCCAACAAATACCTGTAAAAACTGATCTATTAATGTTAGTATGTAAATGTAAAAGATTTATTAAAGCCTCTTATGTGCAAAAAAACAACATCAAACATGAAAGCAATCATACATGGCTAAAATATGCGAAGTAAAGGAAACATGTTTCAACCAGGAGATGGATGATTACATTTGAGTATATTTGTGCCATAAGTAAAAAGGAAAAACATCACAAAGCAAAATAACACAATATGTTAGTGAATAAGAAGAGATAAGGTTTGTGATTGAGTCCCCCTGAAGCTACAGTATTTCCCAGAACAAAAAAACAATTTGACTTATGTGTTCCCTACTCTAGTTGGAGTTTAAGTGTCTGTAATGCCAAGAGCTATACTTCTGTAACTGATGAATATCCATACTCGGAGATGTGCAGATGAATATGCTCTAGTTTGCAATGATGCAATAAACCCATAAGAACAAGTACACTTAAAGATTCAAGTTGGATCATCTGTCTGTCTGATAAACTTGTTAGTCAGATAGTTATTTAAAATGAAACTTACATTCTTGGTTATCATATATGTATTGACATACATATATATATACATATATTGTTTAATATATGAAGCAACGGTTAGGTTATTTTGATGAAAGCAGATCAAAAGACATGCAAGATAAACATTATGAGATCAGTCAATCAGACACATAATGAAATTAAAATGGCATGACATCTAGAGCCATGTGGTGGATGAGAGCCGCTGTACCAGCTGAATTGAATGTTCCTACCAGGGCACAATTTTAAAAAGTAATAATAATCTTCATTTGGCAGCATGTGATTATCAGTTGTAGTGAAATTAATCTACTCACTGTTTATATTGTAAATAGAGATTGAAGGGAAAAGTGATTTTCGTGGAGAGTTTTTAATATTGTTGATACGCAGTCTTTCTTACTGCAGACCGGAAGAATTAAATTGAAATGTCACTCATTTTGTTTTGTCTATGTCCACTATTGAAATGAATACCATTACAGCATAAAGCCTCTCTGAAGCCCTGAAGTCCTCTCCGACATATCCCGCGCCCTCACATCCCCTCAGACAATTTTCTCCAACCCTTTGAGCCCGGCTCTCTGTGTAAGTATGTGCTTAGGCAAGACGGCCTTCTGCACTAATTGAAGTCAATGACACAGGCTGCAGGGGTGCGAGAACAAGCTGCGTCTCCATGGAAACGCATACTGGCAAGTGTGTCCACTGAGGAGCCCGCAGCGCTACATTGGAATTGTGGCGTGCACCAATCTGAAAGCGATCACCAAGAGGAAGCAGCCAGAGACACAGAGAAGGACCCTTACTGTCTCATCCAAGTCCTGCTTTGCCTCACTGTATGTGGCACAAGACATCAAGACATCCCAGCATGAGAGGCACACATAGGAGTTTGTGTGAGTAGAGCATTTTGGAGTATGTTAGTGGCAACATCTTAACGTCTCACGCAAACAGAGTCAAGTCTTCTCAGGTTCAAACTAATAAAAGGCAAACATTATTTCAAGTAACAAAACATTTTGTATACATGTTTTATTCATTTCTGGAGGTTCCTAAGAGTTGGGATGCTGACCGTGTACTGCAGCGTCGCGGGTTGGGGAAGTTCATTTCCTGCTTCATTCTCTCCTCACATTTCTCATCATCTCTCTATCATCAACTATTATCAAAGACATAACATACTACAACAAATACTTTTCAACTTTCAATCTGGATTTCTTGCCATGATAGAAGAAGTCCTTGAGTTCATAAACGAATCAAGAAACTAATTAAATTATTTATTTAGTTATTTACATATTTTAAAATTTCCCCTATGGGTAAATATGTAGTGAAACTGATTTATTAAAACCTTACCTGCCTTACCCATTCCTCAGAAAATTCAGAGCTAACAAGTTAAAACTTCAAAAATACTGTCACTTTGTGCCTCTTGAGGTCGCCAAGTGCAAAGTGTTGTAGAATATTTGACATTGTTCAAATGAAGCGCTGTCAAGAAAAGGCTGCAAAAGAGTTATTAAAACAGTGGAAATATATTTATGCTTTTTATGCTGTGACATCTCCGCCAAAGCAGTTCAAACATTCAAATTTAGAAAAGTAAAACTTGCTTTCTTGTTCTCTCAGAATAATTTAGCTGCAGATGTTAAATGTTTCTCCACTGCTGGCTGTGCAGTGACCTCGCTCCAATATAAGTCTCACACAGAGACACAGTTGCCGTGGCCACTGCACTGCATTCACCAAAAGTGTGCACTGCTGTATGTTTTCGGTTTTTGTTTGGTAAGAGAATTCATGATTTGTTTCTCCCCTCAAGCTTTAGACACCACCTCGTCTTATGTTACTTTAAAAATAACATCTCTGATCTTTTGAGATGTTGTGGGCGGAGGTTGCTCTAACAGAGTTGCCATGGAAACAGTGGCCATCAGGCTACCATTTCACCATCTACCTCTAGATAGAAGAAAGGCTGTAATCAACAACTATGCCCCCTCTTCTCCTCCTCCCCTCTGCGCTTAAGATGGTGGGAGATTTGTGGGTGAATCAATGGAGAAAAGGAATGAATATGGCTCCTCTGCTCATACATCACTCATACAAATACTGTACATAAAAGACACATATATGCATACATTAAATAAATGAATCCCTGCTGTTTCTCATCATGAATCTGTTTCATTTGAGGATCGCCCTGCGGGATCTATTTCCTGAGCCTTCTAACTCTTCCACATTCATCATAACAACTAGCAAAGCTAGCTGAGAGGCTGCAGGCTCATAACTACAGAAACTAAATCTCCAGGATTGATCAAATCCAAGAGCAGGCAGGCAGGATAAAGTCATCACTAGTTCCTCTGTAACATGCGGAAAGGAAAAGCCAATGCAGATGTAGTCAGAGCTAGTCACACGGTTCTGAACATACTGCAGTAATGATTTTTTTTGTCTTTTTAGACTTTAGTCAGTGACCACTGCAGGAGAAATGCAGAGAGATGAGGTCACCAGCTCTGACTCACTGGATCTCTCATCAGCCGCGGCAAGCAACTAAATACGTTCACATTAAAGTTACTGTGAGGACCTTTTCACCTGTTATGAAACAGTCTAAAATTAATACTTATAACTAGATGACCTTCATGCGTAACTGAGACGTAACCCGTGCCGTTCCCCACCTCTCTTATGCGCTAAGGACAAGCGGCTTCAGACCCTGATTGGCCAAAAGGGGACATGCACCCAGCTGCTCTCAATTCTTAATTAGGAGCCAGTCCCACAACCTACATCAACAGGTGATCTGAATAACACTCCAATCAACTGGAGAACATTGTGCAACTAGGTGAACACAGTGGAGCATTTAGGTGGGCAAAAACATGATTATAAATGACAGCCGATGTTTTTCCGTACCTGCTGGATGTGTAACAAGATGTCGGCTGTGCTCACAACATGTTTCCTTTATCCCAAACTGGCTATTGTTATCACAGCAACAGTTCTGAATGATTATTCTACTTCTGTCCTCCGTAATCACAGCTGAGCTTAATGTTGGTTGGATGTAAGAAAGAAGAAGAAAAAAGCTCAGGTTTTGTTGTACTGTATCCCAAACAAGCATGGGGCAAAAAGAAGAAGGGAATCAGGAGGAGATCCAGTGGAGGAAACATGATCTGCTGCTGTGTTGGGAAAGTCTCTCATGTTGTGATGAAGGGTCCCGGTGCAGCAGGAGCTGGAATCGTCAGGCTGGAACTATGTTCGACAGGAGCAAACCGCCTAAGAGGGCCCAACACAACCTGCCAGCACCGCGACAGGGGGGCTGCAAAGCCTGAGGGGAAAAATTGTTAAGAGAGGAAACACACACACACACACACACACACACACGCATACGCATACACACACAGACAGATGGAGGTACACTCACCAACACACACCCACGTGCCCGTGCGGCTTCACTCACACACATTCGTGGTGACACGGTGGCAAGTTCATATCAGTGCTGCTGTGGCCTCGGCAGACAGAGAGGCTGCCAACTCACTCTGACCCATCTTTATTCAGTTATGATAATGCTGTGTCACGCAGGTACAGATTATGTTAAGGTGTCTGAGGGGAAAGCTTAAATAGGATGAGCGCTCTCCAACCGGGAGTGTTACTGTGGAGAGCGTGCTGCCGGAGACTTCATCTGCTGTGATTCTGGGAGGCTAAAGCCAACAGTAGAATATATATTTAATCACACAGAACTACATCTAATCACATTATCTTGTTTGGGTCATCCTCTGCTTATAATGGAGGGATGTGGACAGTTTAGTTGTTTAGAGTTCACAATTTACTTAGATTTTTTCTTACTAAATCAGATCATTTATTCTTGATGTCCATTGCGGCTGTTTTTGTTCTTCTCTTTATCGATTGTATGTCTCGACATGTCACTAAAATGTACTTTGTCCATTATGATTTTAGTGGCGGACATAAGCTGCCACAGTTATGTAAGATATCCACACTACAACGCTCCCCTTTCTCTATTATTGTATTATTATATTCCAGTTCATTCATATTGTTTGTTTTACTGCCAGAAATGCAGATGTTGAGGAGAGCAGAAGAGTAGAAGACACATTGTGTTTCCCTGTCTGGTTTTGCAGCAATATTGGACTGAAATAAGTAAAGCCAGAGTTACCATTTTTCAGCGCTCACTCCTTTTTGGCACTGAGCAATTATTACTTGGCAGAACAGCACATCCAGTCTCTTAACAGATTGATATGCATCTATTTAGAAGTTTTAGAGTAGCAGCACTTAAACAGGAATAAGCAGGCTGAAACCACAAGCACAACGACTAAGAAATGGAAGGACACAATTAACGAAATCTAAGAAATGGAGGTGATAAATCACAGAGGTAGGAACCCAGCTAAACTGTTTGAAGTGAGATGGAAGAAGATACCGAAGGAAAAAATGCTGAAGGCAGAGATTCATATTCAGAAAAGAGAGTCTGCTATGATTTCCGTTGCTTGCTACATGCCTGCTCAGTCTTTGTTTCCTCTAACCTGGTGAAATACAATTACATTACATAACATAACTTGTAACATTGGGCTGTAGGCAAAGTGTGCAACTGCCTCAGGGGCACCAACACTGTAGGACCCCAGAAAGCTGCTATGTTATTGGTAAACAGTAAATTATGTGTTGAATCTGGGATTATGCACAACACAAACCGACATGACGAGGGCCTCAAAGTGGCCCCTGTTATGTCAACCTTTTTTTTACCTGCTCTTGTTTCAGCAGCAAATCAGCATCAGGTTTGCATCTAATTTCGCTATACTAAACACTATTTTGTTCAAGGATGTGTGTTCATTATATTCATAAATGCTAAACAAACACAAGATTAATTGTTGTTTTAATACATGATTTTAGTTATCACTGGTCGCTGTTTATAAAACTACTAAATCAAAAGGCCAGGTGAAACAACAGCAGTGGAACAGAAACATCTTCCAGATGTGTTTCAGTTAACTGAGTACTTCTAAATTGTTGTATTTCTACTAAGTAAAAGCATCTGCTGGTCAGAATTATGGTTTTAGGGGATTTGCCAATCCCTTTGCCAATGTCAATTTCATTCAGTAAAATACGCAGCATATAGCATATAGCATATAGCATGTGGCACCGAGCTCATTGCAGTAGAGGTGATCCAATGTTTACATGTGTGTGGCTTCTGTGAAATTGCATGCAAGCCAAGAGAAAATAAACTAAGAGATATCAATTCCCCCTGTTACACTACATTAATGTCGATAATGGCTACTTTTCCCTCATATTCACACAAAGACATGTCAGATTTGCTTTCATCCACTGGCTGCTTTCCTTGTCGGTGGAGAAGTGTCATATGTTGTGTTGTTCAGACAGCTTGATGATCGTCATTATTTCTTCATCATTCAAACCGCTACTGATTTGTATACTTTTTTATATCCCAAATGTATTGATATTGGCGGACATATCTTGTGCACATGTTTTTTTTTTACTTCTGAAGAGGTTACAGCAGATTTATTTATGTATTTTCTTTACCAAATTTTAGTATTCTCAATCATAACAGACTCTAGATTTCATCCCTTCAAATCCTCTGCCATGTGTGAAAGGAGTTATGAGTTATGTAATATTCATGTGCGATACTATCTCTGTGCATATATCTGAAAAACATTTATTTAAATCCAACTGGTACTCCGGGGATTAGGCCATCCTAGAGGTGAGAGTACTGCAGATTCTTTTATGCACATGATTCCATCCTGATACTGTTATTATTCCATCAAGATCTATTTGACCTTGATAGTCAAAGATGGACCCCACCGACAAGATTCAGGATTTGTGCTCTAAGATTCTCGTTGCCTCAGTCTGTGTTCCCTATTACGAGATTTAACCACACAGTTCTCTTAAAGAAAACACAGTACACAAGTTAAAACAACTCAGGAATGTGTTATGAGGATAGAAATATAAAATCATTAAATGAAGGCACTGGGATATGGCTGAGGACATGAAAGAGTTGTTATCTTTGTTCGTTATGGTTTATGGGAGTCTAAAAAGGGAACCTACTCTTCTAGATGGTCTGTTAGGTGGTGTAATTATTTCATGATGTCTTCTTCATCCACTGACGGGCATTTTATCTGCTCGAGGGGTTAAACTGTGAAGAGCACTCGGGACAAAAGATTTATGACACATTTCAGGTAACAGACAAATGCAAAGTGGCTGACACTTTGTCAAAAATGTTGCAAAATGTCTTTCATCCTGTGTTTGAACAGTGGGAGACTTTGACGAGCTGCAACAATATGATAATAAAAGTGTTTCTGTTTTTTTTTTTAACACACGTTTAATCACAAAGCTTTCAGAAGTACTGCAAATTCCAGTATAACACAGTATCTGGAGGTGAGGAGGGGAGCGGTCATGTTCTTCATCATATTTATTACTGTGGGTGAGCGGGGAATTATATTGCTCAAGATGGAGATGGCCGTATAAGAAATGTGCATATTATATGCGTGTATAAGAATACATTTACCACTGCATACTTATGTGAGAATGTCCCCTACTGTGGATTGATTATCTGTATGTGTGTGCATTCTGTGCTGCATTAGCATTAAACAAACACACACACACACACACACACACGCACACACAGTGACCGAGTTAGTGAAGGCAGCAAGCAGGAGAGCAATGCAGGAGAGAATAGTCGAGGAGGAGGAGGAGGAGGAGGGAGAGGGGGAGGGAGAGGCGGAAGAGGAGGATGTGACATGATTTAGAACGAGATCATTAACCTTGAGAAACAGAATGGCCTTTGCCAAGGGACACCTTGCTAGAACAATACCTTGTGCATACACATGCACGATACACTCATGAATGCTCAGAAAAACATAAGCAGGAAAGGAGGCGTGTACGTAAAAGCAAGCATGTGTACACATGCACACACACAATGCGATCCCTGAAATAATCCCTATTAGAATTATTAGCTCTTTCCCAAATACTACATACTATATCAAAGCAGGTTTTGAGTGTGTTCACATTGGAAAAATTGCGATAAAAAAAGAAGGACATTCTGTACTCTTACAAACGTGATTTAATAGTGTGCTGTTGATGGAGCCTGTCGTCCCACAATGCAGTGCACAAAGCAAATAGACAAGCTCATCACAGCTGCTAAAAATTGAAACAAACTGCCAACAGCTTTAATTTGCGGTAACCTCCCAAAGTTGCGTATTGCCTCATTTCCTGTTGGTACAAATAATTAGTATATACTTTATACAATTCGTATGCTAGCTGTATGCTGTGATCACGTAATATACATGATTATGAATGGTCGAGATGGGAAATATCCCCAATGTGAACAGCTTGCGAGCGTTCAATCAAGACAACTGTACAATTATTGAGATTATTCTCCTGCTTGTTTATTTTTTGACTTTTAAGTCTCATATGAATTCTGGAGAATTCTGGAGAGCACTTTGAATATCCTTGTGTCTGAATTGTGCTCTATAGATTAAATAGCTTTGCCGAGAGTTGCTCATGTGAAGATAAAAAAACATGTATTCAATTTGCTGAAGCAGAAATGACTGGAGCACATTTCATGGCAACCCATCCAGTATTGTGTTCTTCTCTGTTGCCTGGTGCTGCAAAAGAATCACTCACACTACAATAACTCATATTTAGCAGATGCAGTAAATGAACTCATTCAGTTGGTTATCACACAATCCTTATTTATTTGTCCACAATCTTAAAATCCATTCTATTATAATTCTTTAGTATGTAAATTATATTTTAGTTAAACATTTCTCAGCTATCATTTAGAGGTTAAGCCGGAGAGTGAACGTCAAATCCAGCAGTAAACATCTACAATCACACTCTCACTAGATACAAATGAAAAGAAAAGAAAGGAAACACATTCGATAACTGGCACAAAGGCTCATGGGATACAGACAGACAAAAAGCCCTTTTAAAAGTGCATTGCAGCAGTCATGTTGCAATGCCTTTTAATAGAAACACCCATTCAACAACAATCAAATAGACAAATATTGACCCCAAGAATTTATGGCAATATACCTCTCGGATATGTTAAAGTGTCATTTGCCATTTTCCTAATCTTCTTCCTAGTGTCATGTTGAAAATACAATTTACAAAATGGTTTTCGAATACTGGAAGACATTTTTCTTTGTATCAATAATTGTTGAATAGGAAAGCAATGTTTCTGTATATTCAAGTCATTATCATCAAATGATGAGTGAAGACACAATTGAGAAATAAACACATTTCTGTTTGACACGCTGCAGAACATCACAGAGCCACAGTAAACAACTGTAGAAAAGAACATACCTCTTTTCTCTAGAAAAGCACACTGAAAATAAAATGGTATTTTTACATTTATTTCCAAAATAAACGTGTTATCATCTAAAGGCTGTATGTATGTCATGAGAAAATGTCACGTCAGCTTCTCTCTTCACTAAGTTTATTACAAAATCTTCACCGTTGGTCAAAACGATTCAAGTAAAAACTAAATATTTAAAACACTGACATCTACATTTTGTGCTCCTGTTGTTCCCCCTTGAGGGTTAAATCTGGGAAATATGCACATTCGTGTTTGCATGCATAGAAATCTTCAACTGCAATCATTACAAACTGCACTGAATTAAAGCCCATTTCCTGAAGACAATTAAAGCCGAACGATGTGGCGTTATTGCAGCTTTCGCAGAAGTCCCGCTTCTTCCTATTCTGCTTCATCATGATCGCAACACAAAGAACAAACATCATTTCTTGCAATTTCACCAGCTGAGAAGGCAACAATCTTGAAGACACCGTACCGACTGAATGAGCATTAACTTTGAAACCGGTTACAGTTTCTCCACCAATAATTCTGCAACAACACAATATCAAGACCCCGATTTAAAGATTTGGTGACATGAAATACTTACGAATGTGCTGATGGAGAATTTAAGCAAGTACAAAGAACAGTTACGTTTAGAGTTCAATTTGTTCACTTTTTCAATGTCTTATTCATGTGTGATATTTTCATTGTTGAAAATACCAGGTTGGGTAGTTCTCTGTTAAATAACTCAAGGTGTATTAGGCCATAATGTTGCAATCAATAAGCAGGATATCATTCATGGCAATAATGCATCTTTATATATATATATTTGTTAATCAATGTCACATTATTTGTCACATATTAAACAATAAGATTCAATTCCCTAGATGATTAAAAACAGATATTTCAGTCTGGTTCTTTTGTAGTTTTGCCACTGCAGGGAGCACATTAGTCCCATTTTAAAAGACAGTAGTCTGACTTTATGAGACGAGGCAAATAATGGAAACAAACAATGATGTATCAAGCAATTGCACCTCATGCTGACGAATGAAAATGCAGCTTTACTTGATTCGACAAATGTTGCCCACAGGAGCGACATCTGTCGGTGCTGAGAAACCTGGATGTGCACAGGCAAACAAGTTCTTCACATTCAAATATGCAACAATCCACAAATCATCTCGGAAGGGAGGTTTGTGAACCCTTAATGTTAAATAATCAGCTACAATGTCCGGCTTTAATAAAAGGTAGTGCATGCTCACATTCAATAGTGTAACATTGTTTTACTTTTCCTAAAAGGCATTGAGGTCGGTGCACATCAGTGGACTCTGACCCAGTTGCCTTGAAACTATGTGCATGGGCTTAAACAGCCTGCCTGTCAACAGCCAGCTTCACACCTGCTTCTGCTTCCTGTCTCCTTCAGAGGAGGTCAGTTCCATCGTAGACGACAGGCTTGTCTAGGCTCAGATGATACAGCACTTTCTTTGAGATGAACCTGATGAACAGGAAAGACAGCGGAATGTTTTTTTTAAAAAGTTTGCTCCATCCCTTCTAGTCTAGTAGAGGTCTGTGCAGATATAGCGGTTTGTGCTAATGAGTTAACGGAATATCTTACAAATACACAAAGTTCTCCCGTGGAGCACACAGTGACTGACCTGGAGAAAGAGTTGTCAAAGACAAGCGTGTATTCTCCAGCGTTTCGGACTTTCAGTTCCCCCTGGATTGTCTCTCTGTGGGAGTTGCAGCGAGTCAGCGGGATCAGGACCTGTGGAGAGCAACGGATAGAAATCTTGTTTGACATTAGGGTCAACAGGAAGACTTTGTGAGCGCTCAGGAAATCTACCTTGTGTGTGTGCTGGTTTGTTGTAAAAGTTGTAAAAATATCTGCGGTAACCCACATTCCAGCCTTATATTCAATTCAATACAGTTTATTTTGTATAGCCCAATATCACAAATGAGAAATTTGCCTCAGAGGGCTTTACAATCTGTACACATACGACATCCCTGTCCCAGGACCTCACATCGGATCAGGAAAAACTTCCCAAAAAATAACCTTTCACAGGGAAAAAAGGGAAGAAACCTTCAGGAGAGCAACAGAGGAGGATCCCTCTCCCACAGATGCAATATATGTCATGTGTACAGAATGAACAGCATTACAAAGTTACATAAACACATTCCATGAATATGACAATGTATGAATGGACCTCCAATCCATGAAACAGAAGGAGGTAGAGAGGAGGGGGGGCGGGGCGATCAGCAGGGGCAGTCAAAAAGTGTGGCAGTGTGGGAGCATTTTGGATATCGACAATACTGAGGGAGTCATGTGTACTGCGGATTGATTATACAGTTTAACCACCATTTTACCATGTAAAACGGTCTTTATCAGCCTTTACTCATGTTTTTACTAACGCTACATTGTGATCAACATATCCGTGTTAACGTTGTTTGATAACCCAAACCGTTGTATAACATACAGGGGTTTCCTTTAGTGTGCTCAAGCTCTATTCAGTGAAAATACATATTGGACAAAGATCAGTTAAATGTAATCTAGTAAAATATAGTTTGGTCTGAAGATGTTTTCACAGCAATAGAAACTAGATATTAAAGAGGGAATTAAGACCTATATAACTACAGAACTCTGCTTCCTCCCAGGAGTCTTTGTGACTCCACGTCTCGTAGGGTCCATTGGACCTGGCTGTGTCTGATGCCTCCTGCCTGGTGAGCCGGCCATTGTCATATTCATGTAATGTGTTTATGTAACTTTGTAATGCTGTTCATTCTGTACACATGACATATATTGCTTCTGTCCATCCAGGGAGAGGGATCCTCCTGTTGCTCTCCTGAAGGTTTCTTACCTTTTTTCCCTGTGAAAGGTTATTTTTGGGGAGTTTTTCCTGATCCGATGTGAGGTCCTGGGACAGGGATGTCGTATGTGTACAGATTGTAAAGCCCTCTGAGGCAAATTTGAAATTTGTGATATTGGGCTATACAAAATAAACTAAGTTGAATTGAAATGTACTACATATTTTAGTTACCTTAAATCCTTAATTCATCCCACAAATACTGCATTTTGCTGTAGTTTGGTTGACTTTGTAGAAGTGTATCTGCCCTTGTTCCCTCCATTCAAATCCTGGTGTCTCACCTTGGCCTGCTCCAGGGGAGTCTCTGTACTCTCCCTGTAGACCACACTGAAGTAGATGCTCTTCGGTTCAGAGGTAAACGTCCAGGAGACCGTAGGACCAGGACTACTCATGGAGATGGGGATAGTGCTGTAACAGCTGGACTTGACGAAGAGCTCTCGGGAGCTGTCCCCAAACCCTGAGATGTCATCCACTGTGAAGAGGACGGAGAGCCTACAGCACAGGGAATAAAACAGTATCCAAAAAAGTTCACATGTAGTGTTTGTATATCTGTGCAGCAGCTCCAGAGCCACAATAGGCTTCATGGAACTTTTCTCAAGACTCATAACAGACTTTGATGTGTAAGATCAATTGAGTTCCACTTAAACAATCTATTGTAGTTTGGGGGTTGGGATTTAGCGCTTTGCTAACTGGCACTTCACATAGGCAGGTACCTGTTGACACAAGGCTTTGAAGCTGCCTCCATACTCCTCTGATTAAGTTAAATAGAAGTCCCACAACATGTACCAAGTACAGTTTAGGGAAGTTGTCCATGCCACACATGAATCCGCTTCAAGTTTCACTTCCCATTTTGAGATTTAGTGCACGGTTTTCACTGGAAAAATACAATCGAAACTCCCTCTGAAAGTCTGAACTTGTGATCGCGTGCATTTGAAAACACAAGTCAGGATTTTACCCGTGTAACTTTCACTGCATATGAAACTCACGTGAGGTCCCCAGACTTTAGCAGGCAGATCTCTGCATCCTGGACTGCAGCACCGAATTCCTCAGTATCCTCTGATGTGAGGTCTCCTGCACTGCTGTTTCTACAAAGAGTGATGGATATTCTACACTTACATAATGTAAACATACATTTGTATCAATCTGTGGAGAATTTCAGTGTCAAAAGATCTCATCAAATCCACTGTAATTAAAAAGGTATAATACAGACATAATCAATTAAAGTGAATCAGGATAGAAATACTCTCTAGACAATACAAAGGTGTCACACAACACATAGCATTTGTTACGCCCACTGACTTTACTCTGGCCTCTTTTTGGAAGAGAGCCGTCTCTGTGTTTCCGCTCTGCCACGCCCCCTTTCAGTGCCTGGAGCGTCCACAACTGAGTCATCAGTCCGTCAGTGGAGCTGAATAACAACCCCGAGATCCAGTGCCCCTTTTTGTCTTGGCTTTCAAGCCGTTTATTGGCTTCTGCTACAGCTCCGTTTGGGTTGTTCCCTGGTACAGGAACTATGTAGTTATCCTCGTCCTTGGCTGGCTAGTTGGTGGGGAGGTGTTTGGTAACCGGCTTTGAGGAGGCCAACGTTGCCATTTACAGTACTTTGTCATTCCTGTTTTCTCCTGTTTTGTGGTCAGTTAAGGAGCTCAGTGATGTTTTTCTGTTGGTTTCTGTCGGAGTTGAACTCCTTATTATCTAGTTCGTGTGGAGGTTTTGTTTATTATTTTGGCCTTAGAGACCCTGACGTCCCTGCTTCCATTTCCGTTGGTTCATTTGGTTAATCATTATTTGATCAATAAATGTTCCAGCTGCTTTCTCTTTTCATTGTGTCTACATTTTTGCAAAGGTTTTTCACTAACTAGTTATGTTACTTTCTGTGTACCCCTCGACACATTAAGTAGGCCGTAAAGTAAGTACATACATAGTAGGGCTGTACAGGAAATGCCAAAATGAAAATTTGTGCATGTGTTACAGGGAAAACAATGTTAAGCAATGTATGTAGAAAAATATTAATGCTTAAAAGGGACATGTGAAATTGACATGAGTTGTGTTAATTTTCATAAATATTTCGAGATCATGCTCCAGAATTTATTTCCATTACTTTAAACAATAAAAAAATGTTTTTTACTACGACAGAACTAAATGTGGAACAGACTGAACAGTTTGTTTTGAAGGTGGTGTGTTGTTAATTGGTTTCTGTGATTGGCATAAATATCTCATGTCTTGGTTCACTGACTCCCTGCACCACACTCTCAATTCCCCCGGAGAGTGAATGCATGTGAGATACTTACAGTTGTGCTGCCCTCTGCTGTCCGTGTCCAGGAGAGCAGGCGGTGGCAAAAGAGAGGGAATCACTGTCATAGACGCCGCTCACCTCGTCCTCTGTGATGATGTCAAAAACACCATCATTTGGCTTGTCACCTCCATCTGCTCCTAGAAAATAAACATTTGTTCTAATATTTATTGCACGGTTTACTCTATTCTTACTGCACTGTGTATGCTGTCCCCACATTTAAACTGTGCATTTCCCTTAGCATTTGACACATGTGGTATATTCTCAGCTTCCTTAGAAGCTTGCTTCCAAATTACCGTGTCCCCCTCGAAAGAATGCCCGTTGACCTGTTGGAGGATCGGTCCGTACCTAGTACTCGGTACTCGTTCTTGTGTCTGGAACATGTGTGTTTAGATTAGAGGCCTCTGCATCACAGTATGTTATCTCAAGTTTTGCTATATGGTACACATTCTTGTGTCTGGAAAATATGTATTTAGGTTAGAGGCCTCTGCGTGACGGTATGTTATCTCAAGTTTTGATATATGGTGCTCGTTCTTATGTCTGAAACGTATGTCTTTAGTGAGGGGCCCCTGTGTGTCGGTCCCCAGTTTTCAGCCTATATAACTTAGCTGCCTTGCATGATCCAGTCAGATCTTCAAATTGGCTGAGAAGTTTCTCCGAGCGATCTAGACTCTCGTTCCGACATGTGATTCCTGCCTGTAATAAACTCTATTATACCAGAAAGAACAGTGTCCGCGGAGGTTCCTTCATCATCAATCTTCAACATCACTGTTGCTTGAAAGATACGACACACACTACTGTGTGTGCGTGTGTGTGTGTGTGTGCATGCGTGTGTGTGTGTCTTGTATTACCTGAACCAATCGTCACAGCTCTCCCAGCCTGCAGCAAACGACTGAAAGGTGATCCTGGTGTGCTGTGAGTCACTTCCTCCTGTGGGTGGCGCTCAATTACTGCACTGTGCTGGTTGTAACAGTCGCTGCAGCAGCGCTCTCTGTGGCCGCCCTGCTGGGTGCTCACTGTGTTACTGCAGCAGTAGTAGCAGAAGGGACGCCCACACAGTCTGGGAATAGGCATGTTATGATTGAGTACAAAAAACTGCTTCTCATTTTGAAAATTATATTATGATAGTGGAGAGAGGATTTAGGATGTAAGAAAGTAAAGCTCATGATTGAAAATACATTTCTACTGAGTTTCCTTTATTCTTTTAAAAGAGAGATGAATGAATACAAAAAGTATTTATGTAATACGCAGACATATGCATCAGAAAAATGAATAACTGCTATTTTTGTCAAGCAATTGCCACTAATTGACATGCATGGTTTAAAAGTAGTGGTTTAGTTTAATTGATTTACCTGGTGAAATATATATTATAGAGTAATGTATCTTTATTTATTATACAGAGGACCATCTGACCTGCAGTTGTGCTTGCGGAGCCACCAGCTGAACTGACTGTGACAGCCCAGACAGTAGTTGACGTCCCTCTCCGTCTCCTCATCCCGCAGTTTCTGCTCAAACTCCAGGGCATCGGACTTCTGCCATAATGCATCTTTCTCCCTGCAGAGAGCACCGTCAAGCATATGTGGAAATGCACAGAATACACAATCTAGATGGTTTGTTTGTGGCCATTTGATAACCCAAAGCAAAAGACATTATGCAACAAATCTAGGCATGATGTCTCAACCATGCATTGTGCATATTTAAATAAAATCAACCTCACTAATAAAAAGGAAAAAAAAGACATAATCAGAAGAAGAAATAAACATGGTATGCCATGGCAGATCAGAGTCAATCTGTATGTTCATACCTGATAAGTTCTACAAGCCTTTCTTCCAAATTGATTTTGGTGCGGTAAAGATCATCGAGTTCAGCACTCGTCTTAAGATCGACGCTCTGTTTGTCCTGTGTGACTCTCCGTAGGTTTTCACTCATCTCATGACAGGTCTGCTGAGCCGCTGTTAGACCATCCTCAGACCTGCATTCATACAAACACACGATTCATTCATTGATATTTCCAAAAAGACATGGGGAATCTCTGGTGACTGTGAGTGTGTCCATGCAGTTGTTATCTTTAGACCCAAGTTTTAAAAACAATAAAGAACAAATAAGACAAATTCCTAGATGAGGCATACTAAATGGAAAATAAACATACTGATCCAAATACACAAGATTAAAAAAAAATTTCACAGAGCTCCAATTCAGTACAAAATGTGTGCTTATGAATACAGTATCTCACCTTGATAAATTCCCTTTCAGATGGATTATCTCGTCTTCTTTCTGCTGGATGAGATTTTCAGAATCGGCCATCTGGATGTTTTTCTCCTCAATCTGTTGGCAATATCTCTGATTCTCAGCCTGCAATCAGTACAGCAAAGCAAGACATTATTTCTGGTTCTTTGCGAATCATGCCTGTGACCATAATGTTATGATTACTTCAATTGTCGATATACACAATGTAACAGGAATTAGTTTTTTCGAATATCAATCCTAAACAAACAGAGCTGCACATACATGCATTTTGTCTGAGGCTTTGTGTTGCAGTGTGGTCTGCAGAGCAGGCCATGGTTAGTGATTACCTTGATGACAACCACTCTTACTACCAGAATTTAAAACATACTTGGAGTGCTTCAGTGATTAGACGGGGGCCAGATTAACCTGCTAATGATGAACCAAACTTTTTGACACATCAGGAATGTATCCTCTCACCTCGAGCTGTTTGAATTTGTTCTCCAGTTCGACCACTTTCTCCCGCTCAGTCGTCAACTTTATTTTCACATCCTGTAACTCTTGATTCACAGTCTGGATGAGAATACAAATTATATTACCATTAACATAAGTCAATCAAGCTGGTTAAATGTACATTATTAACCAGAGTATGCAGACAATCGGAGGGCTCTAGGTGGACTGTTGTCACCTGGGTATTGTAAATCCCTGTTTACATGCAGCAAGACAGCAAGTTGACTTTTTCTATCAGTGAAACTTTTCTTAACAACACAAATGTGTTTTAATTTTATGGTCAAGATGTTTTATGTTCAGGATTGGAATTATTGTTATTAATTATTATGAATAATTATTTTAAAATGTCTAGAGGCTACTTTATGCAACTATCAGTTTCAGTATTAATTCAGATGGAATAATTCAAATTATGAAAATGTATCACGAAATCTTTTCGTGTAAAGAGCCAATGAGAAACCATCTGATACAAAGCAGAGAAATCAGGTTTCTCGAAGTCTGATTCAAATTTTTTTTTACACATTTTTATACACATTAAAGTACGCTTCAATTCTTTAGCTGAACTGTGTGTGGCTGACCTGGAGCTGGCTGCTGTGACTCATGGCTTGGCTGCTGAGCTGGAATCGGATTGCCTGCATCTCCTCTTTGCTCGTCTCCAGCAGAGCTTCAGCCTCCTCTTTGGTCTTGCTGAGCTTTTCCTGCAGCTCCTGCTCGGTTGCCACCAACCCGTCTTCGCTATGGAGCTGATCGAGGAGTCGTTGGTTCTCCCGTTTCAGCTGCTCCGTGTAGGTATTCAGCCTCTCTGCCTCCCGAGCCGCCTCCTTGTCCAACTCTTGCAGCCTTGTTGACAAGCCCTCCCAGCGCAGACGAGCCTCTTCGTTCTCAGCAGTCAGCATGCACACATGCACACCGAGTTCAGCTGTTTCTGTGTTGGCTCTATGGAGCGCCTCCCTGGATTCACTGTTCTCCAGACACAGGGCCTCATAACGCATCTTTAGTTTATTGAGCTCCTCTCTGGAGGACGTCACCTCTGCAGCAAGACCTGCTCGAGCCTGAGCCTCACCATCACGCTCCCGGAGAAGAGCCTCTTCTCGCTCCCGGGAACGGAGAATCTCCTCCACATGCCGGCGGTTTAGCTCCTCTACCTGGGCTTTGAGTTGTTCTGCTAAGACACGGAGGTCATCTCTGGAGGACTCAGTCACCTCCTGAAGTGCCTGAACCTTCATCCGCTCCTCAGTTCCCGCTAGAAGCTGAGCCCTGAGCTTCACCACCTCTTCCTGGAGCTGGTGCACCTCCCTTAGGTTGAGCTCCAGTTGAGCCTCAGCTATACCGAGCCTGAAAGGGGCCTCTTTGGTTTCCACTGAGGATTTCTGATGTTCATCATGAAGTTTCTGCATTTTTTCATTGCTTTCTGCAGCTCCTTTTTCAGCATGAAGCTCCACAGTCCTGCTCTCCAGCTCCTCTGCTCTGGCTTGCAGATGCCCACATTCAACAGTCTGGTCTCTCAGTTGAGTCTCAGTTTCCTGGAGTTTTTCAAGCAACTCTGCTTGGCTTCTTTGGGACACAAGGAGGCTCTTGTCCAACTGTGCAGCTTTGGCAGTAAGTGAGTCCAGTTCCTGTTGAGTTGTGGCCAACCGTTTCTTCACCGAGGAGTGGACCTCAAGAAGCTCCTTGTTCTCATGCTCTAGCTTCTTTATTTGAGCATCACATACTTCCTTTTGGACGAGCGCCTTCTGGGAAATCTCTTCCAAATGCAGGTTTTCATCGAGAAGCTTCTTCTCCCTATCGTCCACGCACATCTTTGCAGCCTCAACTCGGCCCTTTAAGTGCTTCTCAGAAGCCCTGAAAGAAGCTAGCTGGTCTAACAAGGCGGTCCTGCTCTCAGTCAGCTCTGTAATGCTCCCCTCGCTCTTCTTAACTATTTCCACAAGATTGCTGCATTTGGTTTTGTACTCCTCATGGATCTCAGAGGAAGCAACTTCCTTATCAGCAAGTCGAGCGCTCAGGCTTTGTTTCTCAACATTTAGCTTCTCCAACTGCTCTTCAAAATGCTTGATTTTCTCTGAACTACAGGTGAGCTCTTTCACTCTGTGTTTTAGAACTGTTCTTACATCCAGGAGCTGGCTCTCAAGTTCCTGCTTCTGGCTACGACTCCTGCTACATCTCCGCTCGATCTCGTCCCTCTCCTCGTGCAGTCTTTTCCTCAGGTCCTCCGCCTTTCGTTCTCTGCACTCCAGTGATGCTTGTAGATCCTGAAGCTGGGCTCTCAAGTTCCCTGTCTCTTTCTCTTTCAAACTCAGCGCCCCCTGAATTCGACCAACTGCACTTTGGAGCTCCTCCAACCGGGTGAGCGCCGCCTCACGTTCGTCATGGGCTCCGGATCTTACTTCAGCCAGCTGTGCCTCACTGTTCCTCAACTCTTCTTCCCTGAGTTTTAGTTCCCGGGAAAGACACTCAGAGTGCCTGGCCCTGTCCTCAGCCTCCCTCCTCATCTCCACTCTTTCCTCCTCCACTGCCTTGAGTTTATCAAGGAGTTCCTGGATTTTCCAGGCTGAGTCACAGTAGCTAGAGGTTTGTTGTCCCTTTTCTTTAAGAGTCTCGTCCAACTTAGAGAAAAGCTCCATATTTTTGTTCTCAGCAGCTGCGAGTCTGTCTTTAAGTTCACTGATCAATGCTTCTCGACTGGTTTGAAGGTGATTTGCTCTCTCCTGATCATCCGTTAATTGGTTACTTTGGGCTGCTGTAGATGCAGAGGACTTCTGAGCTGCTGATAGCTGGCCTTCAAGGTCCTTAACCACACCTTTCAGCTCAGAAGCCTCTTTCCCTAACTCCTGAACTTGTACCAGAAGCTCCTGCTGTTTCAGCTCGGACTGGTCGAGCTCAATGCGCAGGTTCTCTGCAATACTGCAAGGAGAGGGTTCCCCCAGTTCCTCCAGTTCACCAAGGAGACTGTGACTCAGGTCTGAGATTGGGACAAACTCCTGCACCTGGTCAGAGAATGGAGCAAGATCACTTTAAAGTTCAAAATACCATTTACATAAATATGTGTGTTTATGTATTGTTTATGTTTACTATGTATTTAAGTACCTGTGAGTGTGAGTAGCTGCTAACGAGACTGTTGATGCTGGAGCAGCGACTGGGAGGCCTCCACCCAAAAGCTGGTGAGGCGGTACCTAAAGTTCGCCTTTGACATAATGAGATACCAAAGATCTTTAACACCTTGTGAAGACAAAGAGTAAGATAAACATGACATCCAAATGATAAAAACATTTTTTTTTTAAATACATAAAAAAGGGAACTTAAGTTGACTAAAATAAAAGTATTTATGTGGCTCTATAGTAACACTATATTTTATGGGGCCCCTAATTTCTTCATATTTTCCAAAGAAATATCCTAGAATGGACAATGTAATTTGATATTCCTTATACAGAAGGTTAATCAAAAACAATGCCCTTACACAGTACAAATACTAAGTACATGCTAATAATCTTCAAGAAAAAAAACTGAAAACGTAACAGGGTGAGGTTTCATGTGGAGAATTTCCTTGAAAGAATTGCAAAACAAATCTGACTTAATGACTGTTAAAATGTATACTTTTTCAAAGTGTGTGTCACATTTTGTTTATTTGTGAGAAACCTATAATACTTTATTTGTTAAATAAATCTCCATATGCATGTATGTAATGAACGCTAGTATTTCTCCTCTGGTAGAGTGATGAAACCCTTTCCATCCAGTCAGATTAATGTGAACTGGGTTTGGGGGGGGGTGTAAATTCAGGCAACTCACGGTAAATAGCAATCGGAACAAGTACTGTATTTGCTCTCAAGTACTGTACACCATACAATATATTAGCCCTCAAAAGAAGTACTGTATTTGTGAATTTTATTATCTTTATTCTTGTTCATAATGTGTGGGACAGGGGTTGATTCAACCCTTTCTCAGGTAATCTTACGGACCATAGTTTGCATTGTTCTAGGTGTTGCTGCACTGCATTACATTGTAAGATTTAACCAGAAATCCCAATAATGCGATGCACAACGACAACACAAATTAGGCCTTAAAAAAAAGTGACTGCAAATTGATTACAAGGAAGTGAAAGGTTTTGACAAAGGTGTTGACATGAGGAACAGTGACGAGCGCTCACAGGCCCTCGCACGCGCGCACGCGCGCACACACACACACACACACACACACACACACACACACACACACACACACACACACACACACACACACACACACACACACACACACACACACACACACACACACACACACACACACACACACACACACACACACACACACACACACACACACACACACACACACACACACACACACACACACACACGCAGAGTGATCAGATAATTAAGTGTTACTTCAAGTTGTGAAATACTCAATATTGCTTCACCACAATTCTACATTAACTGCACTAAACTGGGGTGTTATTTCAAATCATTAAAAGTCTGTCTGTCTGATCAATTTACAATGAATTTACAACCCAGAGACGGAAGAATTAGAAGCTTTTATTTCTTAATACTTTATGAAATAGTTTTTTTCATTCAAAATAATATCCAGAATCAAGTTTGTGTTTTTCTTCAAAAGGAAATGGGCTATTGTGAAAGTGCAAACAGACAATTGTCAGCATTTGTTACCTTGCAAAGATTGGCCAATCTGCATCAAGGTCGTAACCTCTGGCTGCCACGTCAAATTGTATCTGGTTGAGCTCATAAAGATGGTTGATTATGTCCGCAGTGACATGAGACTTAAGGAAGGGACTCCGGGCATAGTACCATTCGCTGTGTGGGAAGAATAAAAAGAAAAACATAAAAACACAATACTGAGGACACAGTGAACACACACACTTTTTTTTAATTTGAGACCTAACAATGTTATATACTGTTGGTTAGGTTAATGCGTTGTAAGGTTATACTGTGCTATTTATAATGAGACCAAATAAAATAAGATTCACTGATCACATGCAGCGTAAATAAAAGCAGGAAAAATAAAAAGGTAATAAACCTGTGATTGATGAAATACCTTTGTGGGGGTTGGAAACAATTCATTTAACCCTTTAATCATGATTCTCAAATGTAAAAAATCTTACTCAAGAGTTATATTGTGGTTCATCTTCATTAATTTGCATTCGGGTGCAATTAAGATTTAATTCAACTACACAGTCAATTTCATAATTGGTTTTGCGTGACGAAAGTGAAGAATGTTGAAAGATTAGCTAAAGCTAGTGGACCAAACTCCAGCATAGTTCATCAAGGCAAAAAAAAGGTTAACCTGGAGGAGGTTATGAGTGCACGTTAACTGGAGAAGAGAAGAAATTATTCTGGTTCTCGGCCAAAGAGTGGAATAGATTTAGACTATTTAAGAATTCAGATTGTTAACTATTAACTGTGAAGAGAGTGTTCCAGGACATTCAACGCAAGGTATATTTAGATATATAATCACATATAAAAGGGAAGCGATAAAGGCATAACAATGAATAATTCATGGGTTAGTTTAGGGACATTATGGGAAATGTGTTTATCTGCTTTCTTGCTGAGAGTTAGATTAGAAGATTGACATCACTCTCATGTCTGTACAGACAGATCCCGGCTAGCCGTTTCCCCTGATTCCAGTCTTTATGCTAAGCTAAGCTAAGCAGCTATAGCTTCATATTTTCAAACATGAGAGTGGTAGGTATTAAGCTTCTCATCTAACTTAGCAAGAAAGCAAATAAGCACATGCATTTTTCTAAACATAAACATGGCACTAGAAATAATGTAATTAAGTGTTTCAGGTTTCAGGAACTTTAATCACCTTTTGCCCAACGCTCTCTCGAAATAGCAAAGTAAATCACAAAAGACTATCCTGGTTAAATAAAGCAGAAACTAAATTGACATTTGGTTTGATGACAGTTGAGGAAGTGAGACGTGACTGTCGGTGTCTATGGTTAGGTGGGTTTTTCTGTGAAAACAGAAATAATACATTAATCAGGAAGGGAGAGTTGCACTTCCTATACAGGACATCATGGCGCCATAACGTACAAATGTATTGGCAGGTCGAAGGAAAAAAGTTATGTCTATCTATCTATCTATTTATCTATCTAGATCGATCTATTTAGATAGATAGATAGATAGATAGATAAAACATGGTTTTGTATAGAAAGAGTGTATTCTCTCTGACCTTGTGACCTTCTGGTTTACAAAACATTGTTGCAGTGTGTCAGCAAGACGCTGGTGAACGAGTGAGTAGCGGATGAAGGCCCTTCCTCTCCCCAGTGAGGTCTTCAACTGAGGACACACATACACACACACACACACATACACACACACACACACACACACACACACACACACACACAGACACACACACACACATTACCTCTCTGCAATGTGCACTGGCCTCGTAGTCAGTGTTCTTTATAGTCCAGTGAAGTCAGCTTCATATAGGTCCAACTACGTCACATTACGTGGCTCCTACTTTCTGAATAATCTCTACTTGAATGTTTCAACAATTACACTTGCAGGATATTAAAAGACTAGGAATTAATTATTTTTTTCATTATTGATTAGTCTGCCCATTATTTCTCTCTTAGTCGATAACTACTTGGTCTATATCATGTTTAAATGTAAAAATACTTTTTCCCCCAACATTCCAAAATCCAAAGATATTTGAGGGGGGAATTGTTGTTCAGTTTTCTGATGATCTTCTCACTGACTGCATCATATTTCAGCTCAAGTTAAAATGTGTCCTGGCAAAGAACATTTAAGGATGTCTAAGTGTTCAGGTCATCGCTGCATAGACCCACAATGTACAGTGTCTGTCACTACATGCAGACTCTCCAATACATTAGCAGATGGAGGGATTGAAGTAAGACAACAGACCCACCAGAAGGACACCAGCTGGAGACTAATTTACATCAGAGACTGACCAACAAGAAACAAGAAGAGTGAAAGAAAAGTAAAAGTAATATGCTCACATAATATGCTTCTTGGACTGTTGGTCAGACAAAACTCTCAATTTGGGCTTTAGGAAATTGTGATGAGCATTTGTTCTTCTTATAGGCTAAACTAATAATTAAGTAAATTGTAAGCATATTCACTAATAATGAAAATAATTGTAAGTTGCAATAATATTAGAGATAAAAACATGACCTGTGTATGATAGTACCTCTAAAGGGCAACATCTACAGAACACAACTTCTCTCTTTGAAGCTTTTTAAGCACAACAACTCAATATCAGATAAAAAAACAAGCAACTAATTAAATATAGTACTATAAGGAATAATAAACTAGTTATTTCAGTATGAAGCTCACCACTGTGCTTTCCCAGGGTAGAATGTGAGGAACAGGGTGTGAGGCAGCAAGTGAATTTGCAGCACTGAGTCTTAACTGTAGCTGATTCACCTGAGGATTAGTTACATGGTGATGTGCATTTGTTTGTCCCCATGTGTCGCACGACATGCTGAGGCACCAAGGATGACTGTGTGTGTGTGTGTGTGTGTGTGTGTTACAGAGGAGGATTACCTCAGCGATGGATTTAACAAAACGGATGCCATCATTAGCTCCCTTGATCTTAATCAGGCAGTCGCAGAAATAATCCCAGTAGTCTTTCCTCTGACCAAGAAAGGTTGTCTTCTCTTTCTGGTCAAACTAAGAAAGAAACATTATCTCATTATTGCATAATTAATGTTACATATATACTATATAATGTCTTCAGCAGTGTGGATTGTACAAAAGGTTTTTGCTGGCACGACTGTGTGTAAATATTTAATGGTAATGGTAAAAATCTTAATTAATACGATTCCTATGAACCTCCTCAACATTACACATTTGTCTTTTTAGAGCTGTGGTTCCCAATCTGAGGGTCGGGACACCTCCAAAGTCTCACTAGATGAATTCAATGGGTCACAAGATAATTTCAGGATATTCTTTGACACACATTTGAAATATACAATATTTCTCTTTTGAAATGTTTTTGTTGTGAAATACTCCTAGCTTTAAAAAAAAAAACACTCTTCAGTGCTTTATTTTAAAAGGTTAAAAGCAAATTTCTAAGATTAAAAAACAATCCTTAGTCACAACCCCTTGTCACACACATCGATGTCTGAAAAGCAAAACCTCCTGAAAAATTCACTTTTTTGAGAATACAAAAGAAACTTTATGTTTTCTTGCAGAATGCTATTTGTTAAGGATACCCAATATATATTAAATAATACCAAATACAAAAAGAAGTACAGATAGGAGGTTTTTCCCCACTTTTCCTGGATCATTTTGCAGATAGGAGGTTTTGCACATTGATATGTTTGATATGTAGACAACTCAACCCATTTTTAAAGTTTGTTGAAGCCTGAATAGTTAAACCCATGAGTGTCTCAACAGATTTAAAACTAAAAATACATGATCATTTCAAAAAGACAAACCAGATCATCCTGATAACCTCTAAACAAAATGTTTATGGTGTAGGACTTCATACCTGTAGCAAGTATTCTAGTTTATAGAAGAACTTGTGCAGGTTGGCGCTGTCATCGGTTACGGGTTCACCACACTCGTTGTGTTCTTTACTCAACTCAAACACTGCATCTAAACCAGACAGGAACAGCATCGTTAACACATGCGCATATACACTATTATCAAATTGTGTCCTTGTGTTCGCACAGAAGGCAAACAATTGTAGAATCTGCAGCTTTATGCTCCCATAATCATTTTAGCAAAATGTCTGTCAGACACAGATCGACATGCACAAGACTTTTCCAGATGAAAATATATCATCGATCTAAATTGTTAAATTATTCTGGGAGCCAGATACTTTCTGCAGAATCTAATATGTAAGAGACTGTAATGGATGGTGTGTATTGTAAGTGTGAACTAACCATGCAGATCTCTGATTATCCTCTGCAGTTGATTATCTCCAACTGATGAGGAGGAGGCCATGGTGGGGTAAGGGGAGTTCAGTCAGGAAATCTGCATGTAAGATTAAAAATGACAGAGATGTCCTCATGATATAAACACTGTTCATCATATCCACGAGTTGTCAAGGATATACCGGAGCCCAAAGTAATTACGTCATGACACTGTACAAATGTGCCCCAGCTGCTACGACACGGAGGTAATCATAAACACAGTGCATCCTAAACTAGTTTCACTTCTATTAAAGTATGTTTCCATTCACACTATAATTGTATTCTTCTCAAACCAAAAAGTCCGAGACAAAGGAGACACTTCTGATCCCCCAAGACATTAGCTCAGGGAAGTTAGCAAACATTTGCCTACAGTCGGAAGAGGTACAACATTTGCATCACAACGAAACATTGAAGCATGTCACTGTTGGCAGCGACAGTACCCTCGTCAGGCACCGCGGACACCATTGTTATCTCCGGTCGGCACAACACACCAGCAACATTAACTTGAATCAATTTCAAACGGCTTCAAAACGCCATAAACGGAGACATAAACATAAGTTAGATGTATCAAAGCTGGCGAGCGCTATCCTCCGTGCACCTGTTCCCAGCTCTTCATTTCCCAGTCGTTTTTTTATGTACATTTCTCTTACAAAGCATTACAGTTTGGTTGTAAGTAGAGCGACACACTTCAATATTAAATAAACAGTTAAATAATAAACGTACTTGATGTGTAAAACTGTCCAGAGTGTCCTATTTGGAGGCGATACAGCAGAAACTTGCTACCAGTTGAGGGGCGGGGACTGTGGATGATTGACAGGCCTAGCGGATCAATGGCCAGCTGCTGCTGCTGAAATCTGTCCTAGTTTGGTTGAGAGACAAATGGTAAATAAACAGAAAGAAGCTGAGACGTGTCGTGCCCGTAGTATGTTGACTACTACAGTGCCTCATAAACAGTTCAAGAACTATAACATACCTGACATCCTTTGTTTATCCAACATTACGATGATTACACACTGAGACCGGAATTTTAACAAGATATCTTTGTTGTAAATAAACATCACGATACATTGTATGATATGCAAAACATATTTATTTATGTAATAACCTACAATCAAAACCTTTATTTAAAGTCTTAATTTGTATATTATTGTTATTAAATGATTATGTTTTATATATTATTTGTGTTATTTTGTAAATAATATTGAATACAAAAACATCCAACAACCAATAGAGCAAAAATATTAACCGAATTATTATTATTATTTCTTTATTTCTCCTAAATGTCTAAGATTCTCCAGGAGGCCCAAACCAGAGGACTGCTGGTCAGACAAAAAAAGCAATGAGGATGTCATCTTTGGCATTTTTCACCTTTTTGGGACAATTTGTAAAAGTGTAAAGGAGACTCTCAAACTAAAGTCAATGCCTCCTTGATACTTGATTGTACTCTTGGGACAAAGTTGTAAGAAACTGAGAATTTAGAGTGCTTTACTTAAATGTAACAGTCATGCAACATGGAATTTGTTTGTTTTTTAAATTAAATAAAAATAATAAAAAATAAAGGGAACAAGTCTTTTCACAGATGTCATTTGTGTGGGTGATCTGAAAATGAAGCTTGATTTCTGTTCACCTTAGTGGTTGATACTTAAGGAACAATTCCCAGTTTCAATGACACTTGCATGAAGGACTCTGGTGGTTGCAGGTAGCCTGTAAGTTTTCACATTTCTCATTTATTTGTTATAGTTATAGTGATTCTGTATTTTGTAAAAAAGAAAATGTTACTGAAATATATTTGTATCTTTTCATTTCAACCTGTAAGTGTAATACAAAAGATAGAAATTAAAGTATGAATGCTGTATCTCATTCATTTAAGAATGTAGCTCTAACGCAATCTTTGAAACATAATGAACTTCTTACTTGCCTTTAGTGGTTGCGATGCAGACAGTTATGGATTTGCTATAGCTTTAGATCATAAGATCATTTTAGAAGCAACCTTAATGCAAAAAAAACAAGAACAATCTGGGCAACGATAATTCTAATACAAATACAACTTTATATTGAAATAAATAGGGCACACATTATAAGAATGAGTGTATCAACATATTGTTTGCAATCTTTGTTGATTTGTATTTTCCTTTGTTACACAACACCACTGACTATTGGTCACATCAAGCTGAAAATCAGTACAATCAGTGACATCATCTTAGGCTCAGCCCAAGGATGTGAGGAAATCAAAATATGAAACCAAAATATATATCTTGCTGGTTTAAAGGGAGCATGGCTCAGCTGAATAAAGATGATGTCATGTATTTATGCTTAACAAACAACATGTAATAACAGTTGAGGGACTGTGTTGCCAACACTGACAGAGGTGCTACGCACCAATCTTAACAAATAAGTGCTATTATCATCATGAAATATGATTTAACAATTTTCCAGTGCCTATATAAATACCGGTATATATAATCTTTTTATTTTTGTAATTATTATTATTTTTGTAATTTTTTTTAAGTTGTAAGCATCACACAATAGTGTTACATGAAGACATTTTGGATGAATATTTTAGTGTCCAAGCATATAAAACCCCAAATATCTACATGGCTGAATAACCCCAAACATATGTAAGAAAATCAGATTTTTTTGTAATTTGGGGAAAGTGACATTCTGAGATATAATAACCACATGCTCCAGACAAAATGGCGTCAAGTATCAAGATAATGTTACAACAATGTATTGACATGTTACCTAATGAAATGGTGACATAAATCTAAGAAATGTTTCCAATGTAATCATCACACACACTACTGTATCATTAAGTCTGTTGAATTGGATTTACCGCTCTAACAAAGCCTTTTTAAATTTAGACTTTCTCTTCTTGCTGTGGAAATATGGCAACAACTGACTCAACCTTCAACGCAACCACAGAAAATTATTACTTCGATGATAACGACTATGTCAATGAAATGTGCAACAAAACAAGTGTCATAGAGTTTGGGGCGATCTTCACTCCAGTGCTCTTCTCCGTCGTGATCATCCTCAGTGTGTTTGGCAACGTCCTGGTCATTGTGATTCTGACCAAGTATGAGAATCTCAAATCCCTCACCAACGCGTTCATCATGAACCTGGCTGTATCGGATCTCTTCTTCACCGCAGGTCTGCCCTTCTGGGCCTACAATCATGTGCATGGATGGACTTTAGGGGAACATACATGCAAAATGGTCATCTTCGTCTTCTACGTGGGTTTCTATAGCAGTAGCATCCTCCTCATGCTGATGACTGCTCACCGTTATGTCGCCGTCATGAATCCTCTGTCTGACATCGTGTCCAGCACGGGCTCCTGCAGTGTCGTAGCGTGTGTGATCGTTTGGGCTGTGAGTGCACTCGCCGCCAGTCCAGCCTTCCTTTTCACTAAAGTGGACCAGAATCAATGTGTGTATGCAGATTCTTACTGGACCTTATGGGGCATCTACAAGCAAAATGTTCTTTTCATATTGACTTCAGTGGTGTTCATTTTTTGCTATTCTCAGATCATGTGCAGGTTGCTGCGTCCGACTGCACAAAGAAGAAAGAACAAAACTTTAAAGCTAATTTTTACCATCACGGTTGTTTTCTTTGTGGGCTGGGCACCTTACAATATCGTGATATTCCTAAAGTCGTTGTATATATGGCCCCAAACAACTGTCGACTCAAGGGCTTTGGCTATAATGTGTGATGCATCACAACCACTGGATTACGCCTTTTACATTAGCCGACTTCTTGCCTTCTCACACTGCTGCCTCAACCCTGTGTTTTATGTGTTTGTGGGGGTCAAATTCAAAAACCACTTGATGAAAATGCTGAAAGGCTGGGGTCACAGGAAGAGCGGCATCCGCGATAGGCAAAGCCGACTCACTATCACATCGCTAACAAGTGGTGAAGAGTTTTCGATGTAGTTGATACAGGGAGCTAAAATGAAACCAGAAATAGTTCTAAGAATGAAGTGTCGTGCAAAATCTGTAAAAACACGAAAAGGAAACACAAAATAAAAGCACAGAGATTATTAATGTTGTTATTCGACAAAAATAATAGGAGACAGAAACTCACACATAGGCAAACCATGTCCGACTTTTACATCAGACAACCAAAATATAAAAACCAACCATACTTCACAAACAATCATATTGACATTTGTAATTACACAAATAACTCAAAATACTGGCTTACTAGCAACATGACATGTGGTTCAATCCGCCTGCTGGTACATTTTCATTGAACATGTAGTTTTGTTTATGCCCACAAAGTAATTGTTGTTTAACTTTGTTAAAGTCAGAAAGGTTTAAACTTTAAATAGCAAGTGGTGTCGTCATTTTTCTTTCTTTTTCAGAAAAATGGATGAAATAAATTCCAAATGAGACATTGCATTTAACTAAAAGTATAACATAGTTATATTATTAGTATCCACTCAATAGGCCTACCCTACATAGTTGTCAAACTACAATAAGTTCCTTAATAGCTGACATCAATTCTAAAGCCTCTTTATTAGGTACAGCTGTACACCTGCTCATTAATCAAAGTAAATATGAAATCAGTCAATCATGAAGGCATAAAAACATGCCGACATAGTGAAGAGCTTCAGTTGTTCAGACATCAGTATGAGGAAGAAATGTGATCTATGAGACGAAAGTGATATATACTGTATAGTATTTCATCCACAATTGCATTGGATATTCGCCTTGTAGTTTCCAATCAAACTGTTATTAAAGTGAAAATGATCCTTGTATCTTTCTATGCCTGTATCATAGGTGATTATCAGCTGATGAATTGATAATACATTGCATTAAATATAACTATGTGATTCACTTTGATTAAATTCATTTTACTTTTGTGTTTTCATATCAATTATTTAGATAAATGATTCTATATTTTCCCCTTCAACCTTTTGGAGGAGTCATGCAAGTGAAAAGGAAAATATTTTCCTTTCAAGAGATGATTTTGCTTTTGATCATTTGGAATGTGTTAGTTGTTATTTTCACGGAATAATGTCATCATCATTTGTTCTTGCTACATATTTACATCGACATCTATGCTCTACAATAAAATTAATTAAATAAATTAAGTGTCGGAGTGTCTCTGTTTAGAATAACCCTCCCTGCTCTTTCTAGGTATTAAAAGCAGCACCTCTGTCAGCAATTTAGCGTGAATCCAAACTCTATTCTTGCTCTTAAATTGCAGAATCTCTGACTAAATGTGAAACAAAAAGAGGAACCTTGAGTTTTCTGTTATATATGACAGACTTCCCTTAACAGTGCAAGTCAGTACATAACCATCATTGTTCAGGGTAAGTTGCCTAAATGCCATATTTTTTAAACTTAATACTTAATTGTTATCCATATTAAAATATGTATTTATGAATATAAGGAATAATTCACTTGAATATGGGGATTTGATTTTTGAAATCATCTGCTTTGTCTGAATTATATTTTGAATTAATTTTGTTTTGTGCCATGTTTCACAGAAATCCTACAATGGTGTCCAACTCCACGGTGGACAACAGCACTGATGTGGTGTTTCTTTGTGATGAGATATTTGACTTTGACACCATCAGTGGTGCCTTCTTCTTTTTGATCTTCATCTTCAGTGTCACAGGCAACTGTCTTCTCCTACTTGTTCTCGTCATCTATGATAACCTGAAAAATGTCACGAATCTATTCGTCCTGAACCTGGCCTGCGCTGATTTGATCTTCACTGCCGCGCTCCCATTCTGGGCCGTCTCTTACCTGCACCACTGGGTCTTTAGTGAGTTTACCTGCAAACTGATGACTGCGGCATACATCGTTGGTTTGTACAGTAGCGTCATTCTCCTGACTGCCATGGCTGTGGATTGTTTCATAATAGTGGTGCTGCACAACTGGCCGAGCGACTCTGTAAAGAGGCAAAGGTTTGCTATAGTAGCCTCTGTAGCTGCCTGGGTCATCAGCAGTGCTGCATCCTTGAGAGATGCTATCAACATGAAGGTGGAACTCTGGGATGATATTTCCATTTGTGTGGATTCCTCTGATGGCGATGATGTCAATCTAGGCTATTATCTCCAAATGTCCCTGCTCTTCTTCCTCCCACTAGCCATCATTGTTTTCTGCTATTCTGCCATCCTCAAGACAGTGTTGCAGTCTTCAAACAGAAAAAGGTACAGGACTGTGGTGGTGGTCTTATGTATTGTCGCAGCCTTCTTCATCTGCTGGGGACCTTACAATATTTTGCTTTTCATCGAGACTCTGCATAAACCCAAAGACTGCAATGCGAGCGGACGCTTGGAGATTGCATTTTCTGTTTGCCGTATACTTGCTTATTCTCACTGCTGTATGAACCCTCTGCTGTATATGCACTCACAAAAGTTGCGAAGACATCTTAAGAATTGTTTATGCTGTGAGAAGGCCGAGAGTAAGCACGGGGAGAGAGGCATTGGCCAGAGCCCTTCTGTTATTCAGAATGTAGCTTTTGTGGCACAAAACTCTGCTGTTATATTGGAACTACACTCTGAATAGACGTTCACGTTTGAAACACCTTTAAGTGCTTTTATGTAATATAGATTGTATTTATTTAATGTCATCTATGACTGCATATTTCCTTACAAATATGAGGAGATATGTAAATATTTCAGAAATATGCCAAGTAAATTATGATATTTGTAAAACAAATACAATAAAAAAACAGTTTCCTGGCAAGCATGTCAGTGTGTATGTAAATATGCTTTTAGAAGTAAACAAACATGCCAACTCATCTCCTGGTTTAGGACTCATTTCTGCAGCACTTTATACGAAGGACCACCCTAAAGACTTTAAATTGGCTCTGCTACAGGTTTGACTTTTTTTTTAACTCTCAACCCAGTTTTAGCAACAATACCATGTCCAAAGTAATATAATGTATTGACTGACCTGTGAGTCTAGTCCAACTACAGTTACGCTACATCAATGTCTGCCCTTCTTCTGTCAGCGCTCGACAACAACAACAAAAAGATACACCAATGTTCATTTGTGTCTGTCCTCGCCATCAAGACTTCCAATGAACGCTGAGTTTCTTTATACTCCCGGCCGCTGCTCCATCGCCATGGACCCTGGTGTACTGCGACATACGGATAGCTTGAATCAGGATTAAGTTAACTTGTGTGACAAAGGCTTCATTGTCATTGTCCCTCACTAGAGCTTCAAGCTTCAAAGTGTAAACCCACAAACAAATGTCGATAGATAATCGTGTGCTGTGGCTTGGTCTCGGATATAACACTGGGTAGCTTCCCACTGTAGGTAGCCGATCGAGCTTTTTAGCAGGACAAGCTAGCGTATGCAGCCAAACCGAGGATTTAATCCACCCGTACAGCTTTCCTCTTGTGTATTTGCTTTTTAGTAAACAAGAAAAAGACAGCTTCCAAACTAAATACAATCCAAAGCTTGACATACAGGCCTTGCCTGGAAACAGTTGCTAAGTTGTGGTTGGACAAGTCAGTATTTGGGGAAGGAATTTAGCAAACTTACAGAGTAACAGTTACGGAGAGCAGGCAAAACTGAAAAAAATACTGATGAATCATGCGGGGAAGTTGAGTTTAGAGAAAAACAAACTGGCAATTACTGAGAGACGAAACCAAAAGCACAGAGATATTTTGTGATTGTTGCAATATTGGCTTATATTAAAGAGGAAGCGGAGTGGCTGGATCCGAAAGTTCTGAGACTTAAAAAATTAAGCATTTTGAGAAATGTTTGTACTAAAGTGGACTTACTACTACTTAATTAACTTTATTTTAAATGACGATGACAATACCGGCAAAACTCCATATATCAAAATAACTGTAGCATACGTTTTCAATTGTATTCAAATCCACACTTAAGATCACATTAGATGATTTTACTGCACTTAACGAACAACCCACAAGATGGCAAAACAATAAATGTGATTTGCTTATTGTTCATTTTAATTTCATGCTTTGATGTCAATGTGATGATTGTTGATCACACAGGGCAAACAATTTCACTTGTAATGCCATGTAACTGATATCATGAATACTTATACAATGAGATATCTTTAACTAAATCAAATTATGATTTGAGCTATTTTAAAGCACAGACAAACATGTATAAAGCATTTATATCTGTTTTCGATTAGATAATATTTGTTGGTAAATCAAGCCTGCATTTTGAATATTGCACTATTACACACAAGTTGCTTACTGTTCCTAATTGATTTATGTAAATATACTGTATGGGTTTTTGTAACCAAAGAAAAAAGATTAGGTCTCAAAAGGTGAAATAAATTGATTCCCAGGACATTGTTTTTGTCAAACACTATTACCAGCATATCAGATGCTATATTTCTGTCCACACCTGTTCAGTGTCTGTCTTCATTATGTGCAAGCATCAATTAACCAGACAATGTTCCTTGTGCGCCCACTTTACCTGCAAATAAAGCAATTCAGAGTCATTTATTCCTTCTACTTCTCTTTTTTTACACATTGGCCCGGCCAATGTTATACGGAAATGTTTCCCTCTGGAGTGACCTTATGTGACACAGAATAAACAAATTAGCCCTCCGCAGCAGGTTCAATAAAATATAACTGCATATTTGTGATTAAAATCCTAGTCAGTCAAGTATGTCTGACTCAACAGGCCATGTGCTTTTGGTTGTGTTTCTTTAAAATTATGTGTGCCATAAATTCCAACAGTTTAAGTAATTTAACTCTATATTATTTCACAAATCTTTTTGTTGTTCCTCTTCTGTGGTCCAAATCTTTTAACTCTATTGTATGTAATGCGTTTCTCTAGAGCTCTGTCAGTGTACTTGAACATGGTTGAGTAGCGTGGGCCTGATGGCTCCACGGGGGGTCCGGAAAAGAGTGTATAGGGACATCTCAGTGGGCCACTGTAACAGCACTCATATCTGTCTCAGGGGGTAGATTAAGCTTAATTAACTAAACCATCCAGCACGCTTGGATGGATGGATACAAGTCAAGGGCAGAGCAGTCACTGGTGTGCTCACACATTCTCTGGCAGGCATCGGGAGAGGGTTTTGTGCCGAATATGATCATATTATATGGAAGTGTGCGAAATAAATTGGATACTGTGGTTATAATAAAGTTGTGCGTACAAGTCACTAATAATATCCTGCATTTAGCCTTAATGCAGTTAAAATATGTGACAAATAAGTGTTGTCTGAGTAGAGACAATTCAAACCTGCATTGCAACCATTTGATGCATTTTGGGGAACAGCCTTCCCACAATCTTCCATAAAGGTTCCTCATGTTACAACAGTTTATGAGAGTTTTCTTTTTCTGAGACGTGATCAAACCTCCGATACATCCCGTCTTACCGTGTCAGCTGGAGTTTGTTTCTTCTGATTTCTGATTCTATTATGCAAATAAAATATGCAGGAAGTTTATTATGAGAATTAATAACATCAAAAACCACAGAGAGAAGAAAAACTAGAGCAACACAGAAGAAAAACACACCAGATGGTGATAAAATAGCAGAGGCAATCTAAAGCATCCTATTTCATATCTTCGAGTCAGTACAATCTCTTTTTCCCGGATCATTTTCTTAGCAAATGATGTTGTTGTTCCATCCTGTTTTTAGCCACAAGCTAAACAGCTGTTGTTGTTTTCTTATAGTCTCTTCGACTAGCACTCCCTAGCCCTAGCGTACACTCCCTGCTCTTCATTTCTCCAGGGCACCTCACCCTCCTTTTTTTCACATTGATATCTCCCCTTTAATTCCAGTTATCTGTAACGATAATTACTCCAACCATATGTGAATTTAATTGATGCCTTGAAATTGTGAAAATGTCTGTGTATTTTGTGCATTTTGCTAATAAAGTCTTATTGCCTGTTAATCTGGACTGTCAGGAAATTGCGTGGAGATCGATTAAGTGTGTCAGCATTACAAACAACTGTTTCAGTGAACACATATGGATGACTTAATCCTCGTACGACGTACACTGGCATGTATGACATTTCGCTAATGCACCTCATCCTGATTGAATTTGTCATGGGAATAAAATGTTTGAAAAAAAGATTAGATTTACTGTTTAACTCTGAACAAACACATCTTTACTTTTCTCAATTATGAATCCACGAGGGTGACATGTTTTGTAGTAGATCCTTAAAAGATTAAAAATAATTAATAATAACCTATACCTCTCATTCTACATCTTGGCCTTATTTTGCCAATGCAATGCTACATGTCTCCACTAGAGGGGACATGGGTATTGGCTGTTTGTTTCATAATTACTGGACAGCATTGATGATAACAATCTACAGCCACAAATAATTAAGACTTATAGACGGACAAAAAGATCACCACTAGTGAGCCCTAAAGAGCTGCACTGCTTTGAAGGCAGTTTCCTTTTTTGTTACAACTCTTTTTGGCTGCATGTGTTTTCAAATACAAACATTCCCCACAAAGAACAAATGCAGCCTGTCTCGGCATTTCCCACACCATCATATCTCTATATTTTAGGGTCACTCTCCTCTACTTACCTGCTGTTGTCAGATAGAAAAAACACCGTGATTAACTACGACGGAGACTTAATTAACAAATCAAACATCTGGATATTCAGACTAAACCTACTGCAAAGGCTTAGCTGCCTCTTGTAAGACTGGCCATTTGATGTATCAAACAGTGCGTCCTGATGTTTCTTGCTAAAATTTTCCCATCTGGCTGTTTTCGTATCTTCACTTCTTTTTTGGTTTTCTTTTTTTTCTTTTTATTTTATGAATCTCTCACTTTGAAACATTCTCTTGTTTAGTAGTATTTCATGGATCTTTTTTTGCTACTTTGTGGCATTGTGGACAACGACTGGAGAAGGATTGTTGACGAGGACAGGGCCCTTGAGACTACATGTCAATACACTAGAAACATGACATGGGAATAAACCTGTAATTTATGTTGCAAACAATTATACATCGGGCCTCAAATACGAGGGAAAAGCTGTATTCCCCTGTGTTTTACTTCATTTAATATGTTTTACCCTCACATCAGATGTTATGTTAATGTTCACGTTGGTCAAGGAATTACATAACATTTAGAAGTTGCTGTCAGTCATTGAGAACCATTATGAAGGGTCAATTTTACTTACCTAGACATGATAAAATACACAACAAAATAAAAAAGGTATATATATATATATTTTTTTTTAAGACAACCTGGATTTAGTTGTGGATAGAATGATATATCAAATCAACATAAACCTTTAAGACAATTTCAATAAAAGACAAATGAATGAAAACAAATATAAATGTTGATAAGCAAGATAATAATAATAATAAAAATAAGAACTTTAACAGAAATTGTGAGAATATTGTGGAACATTTAACACAATAACACCAGTTGAATCCTGAAACTGATGAAAATAGATGACACATGAACGAGTTGTGTGCATGCTTGCAGTCTAAGCTTCATGTCCAACTCGTGTAACTGCTAACATACGATCACCTCTGTTTCAACCGCTGAAGCCTTTATAACATATTAGGATACAAATTAGGATTAACAAATCAATCCTCCAAACATAACAAAACACAACCCAACATAACAGAACAGAAAAGAACATTATGTCAGGGAATATATCTTAAATGTATGTGTACAGTAACAGCTTAGGCTATTAACATTATGAAACAGCTGTATTCCCATGACATTTATGTATTCATTCCTTTAGCTTTCAAGCGGTATGTCAAAGAGTATTACTGCATTTACATTTCTGTCCACAGCCTAAAATAACCTTAAATCAGGAAACGTCCCAAAACAGAGCATAAGCGTTTCTGTCCAAAATGCGTTTCAGTGCTATGAATGAAAACATTTTTTGCTTGCATGGTCCCGATGAGCAGTGGACTTCCAGACCTGGCACTGGCTCTTCAGTGCTCTACCCACTGAGCTAATATCCTACAGACCATGCTTTTTGGCTTACCCTTCCTTATCCTCGGGCTGCACCAGCTGCCGTCTACCTCCGACCACACTCCACGCCCCTGATATGTTGTCCTCTACCTGCTTCATCCCGCCTCCTCCTCATCTGGAGGTGTTCGGTTTCCCCTTCTTTGGCCGCAACTTTCCAAAAGGTGAGCAGAAGTGATTTTCAATAGCACCGTGCATGACTAATGGTGGAAACATGTTAAAATCATCGCAGAAATGTCCTTGGGAAGACAAATGAATTTTCAGCAGAATAATTAACTTAATTAACAAATTTGCATGCATATTCATCAGGGCCATTGAAGTCTTTCCAGCTCAGCTTGATGAACGTTGCTGTGTAATAACCAGCTCATTTACATTCTGCCATCCATTGCCATTTGTGTGGATTACTGAGAAAAGGCAGTGTGTGTGTGTGTGTGTGTGTGTGTGTGTGTGCATGCTTCTCAGGGTACATTGTATGACACTTTTCTCTTTCCCTTAACATGTCACAGAGAAAGCTTGATGAATTGATTTGCGATACTGTTTTGTTGGATATCCACCCCACTATTGGACCCAGCTGCCTATTCATGCACACATACCTTGCGTTAATGTGACCGCGTGTGCTCCACACCCATATCTCCTTGCATCCTCCCCCCCCCCTCTCCCCTCACCCCCTTCTCTCTGGTGGGCAGTTCTTGGCACCGATCCTGAGTCGTAAACCCTCCTGGGTTGCCAGACTGTGCGTTGTTAAAAACGTGAGGCCCTCCGTACCCCCTCCCCGTCTCTGCAGGGCAATCTTTAAAGGCAGCAAGGTGTGACGGCACAGACTGGCAGCTTGGCAGCCATGCCCGAGGATACCAACGCTCCGTCAGCCGTGAACGGGCACCATCACATGGGCTCGCCTAACTAATACGCTCGCCGTACATGTGCCTTTCTCATGCCTCATCTGTGCCAGTCAGAGACAAAGGAATTCATTAAGAAATTTCACATGGCGTTGAATGTTTTTTCTTGCCGGGATATAGTTAATTGGGAATTTCACACACGCTAAGGTAACTGAGGGAGAGATCATCCAAATGAGTTCGGTAAAAAGTTAATTACACTCACTTGGCTCTGTGTGCCCCTTGATCTGGTTGGGCACAGATCAACAGGAAAAGTTATTTTACGGAAGCTGGTGCTGGATATTTCTAGAACAATATGTTTCTCATTCTCATTATGGAGTTTCCATTCAATTTCGGTGCCAATGAACAAGGTTAGAAAGAAACCCAGACTGCCAGTTAAACAGTATTATCACACCAACATGAAAAGAAATGCAAGGCGTATGCTTTAGCACCTTTGCCATAATCAATATGGTGCGCTGGCCTGTGATTTTGCAAGAGCAATTATCACATTTATTCATGAAGAAAAACAGGCATAAAAAAAAACGCATCACCTGACACATAGAATCTTGTGATATTCAGCATACTTGCTTCCCTTTGCCTCTGTGATACTTTCTCCTACGCTTTTTCTGCAGACATATGTTTGACACTTGAAGCTGTTATCATAGCTGGAAGTGTGAAGGAGAATTGTTGCAGCTCTTGAGTGTTGTGACAGGAAAATGCTTTTCTGATACAGAATTGGCATTTTCAAGTCTTGTCTGATACAACATTGTTTGCCTTCCATGCTGATAACAGCCAAGCCAAGTTTGCGAATCAATTTCTCCAGAAATGTTTTGATAGATTCTTTGGAGAATAAGTATAGTTTATAGACATATTTCATTTTTAATGACATGTTTTACTCATAAAAAGATGCCATTTATTGCATCGTCTGACCCTCTTTGTTTGGAAGCTTCCACTGAAGCAAGACGACTACAAAACACAAATGGACCATTAAACTGACCTCCACACTGAGCCCTATGAAAGTCTAACGGCTGTCAGTGCACTGATGGGGACTACAGCCCGTTTCCCTCCGGTGCGAAATATGAAAAATACACATCAGATGCTCGTTTTCATGATCCTCCTTTTTGAAGTAACAACAACTCTCCCGACTCGAGTGAATAAATCTATGAAAGCGTCGATGACAGAACATGAAAGGAGGGTTTGCACGGTTGGAAACAGCAGACTCTCCCCTGCAGACTCGCTTTGTTGGCCTGCTGGTGTGGTTGTTGCTTTTCTATAATAGCTGCGGTACATTTTATAACGTGTCGTCTGATCCCCTTCTAAGCCTCACACGTAGACGCACAAGTAGACACACACGTAGACACACACACACACACACACACACACAGCCCTGTTATAGAGACATGTATGATGATAGAACAACACCTGGATTTGCCACAACACGATCATGACAGAAAAGTGCATTTTCAACATTAGCTGCACAACTTGCCCAAGTCTATCAACAAATAAAGTCTTGTATGTATTCCTTCTTTTGAGGTGGAGGTGGGATGGGGGAAGGGGGGGGGGGGGATTTGACGACGGTACTGTTTGATGGTGCAATTGATGAGAAAGTTCTGAAGAAAGTCCCAAAGCCTCAGAGGAATTTGATTACCTCCATCCATTATCTGCACAGTGAGCAATCGCGAAGCTCACCATCTGTCATCCGTTTCATTTGCATCGTCAACACCTGCCCTGCCTGTTTATGCCTTCACATTTTTTTTATAAGCTGTCTTTCATGGCAGGGAAAAATTTTGACTTTTCCTTCTAAATACATTAATTCCACAAGTTCAAAGAACATATTGAACGCAAACAACTTGGTTTATATTGGATAGAAAATAGGGACTCTCCTCTTTTTCTTGCGGCAGATTTAAGAATAAAAAAATACATACAAGCTGCTTTTGCAGCTTAGTGAACAATTAAGTGTTTCATTTCATGGATACATTGCTAGATAGATAAATGGATAGATGGATGGATAGATAGATAGATAGAGTGAGAGAAAAAGAGAGAAATATAGCGAGAGAGATAACTCGATAGATAGATAGATAGATAGATAGAGTGAGAGAGAAAGAGAGAAATATAGCGAGAGAGATAACTCGATAGATAGATAGATGGATAGATAGAGTGAGAGAGAAAGAGAGAAATATAGCGAGAGAGATAACTCGATAGATAGATAGATGGATAGATGGATGTATAAATAGATAGATAGATAGATAGATAGATAGATAGATAGATAGATAGATAGATAGATAGATAGATAGATAGATAGATAGATGGATAGATAACTCACTCAATTTCTTTATCACACATACACCCCATCCTCCTGTTTGTTAGGAACGCATTGTGCTGCACTCCCTCCCTCCCTCTCTCCCTCCATCCCTCCATCCATCCCATCTCCCATATCCCCAGGTGGTGCCGACGGCTGCGGGGCCCATTAGCGACAGAATTCCTGCCTCCAGCAGGCCATGCGTGTCCCGAGTGACACATTTTTGGACAGGCACCAAGAATCCAACCCTCCGCAGACAGCTCACTTCCCTCTGCAGTCAGCACAGTATGTGCATGTGTGTGTGTGTGTGTGTGTGTGTGTGTGTGTGTGTGTGTGTCTGTGTGAGGGGGAGAGAGGCCTTGCGAACACAGCATGAGTCCCACAGGAAATGCTTGAAAGGCAGTATGGGACAGATTGGTGATGGCGCAGAATGGACTAGAATACTAAAAAGAGACGCAAAGATATTCTACAGCAGAGAGATCATACTTGGATCAGATGACTCTTCTGCCAAGGCTTGGACATTTGTTACATCCGTAACCTCCACACAAATGTAAATCTGCATGTCTGACATTGTAAACCTGTAAAGAAGTACTCTCTTCTGTAAAAAGAAACCACAAAAATAATACAAATGTAATTAGATTGTGCTGATGCCTGTGTAACAAATCCGGCTCAGAGAAGAGAACTACTTCAATATGAGTTCTTTTTAATAAACTTTTCATTCAATGCATACAGTGAAAGTACAGCACTGCCTTCATCTGAATTGAGTGATATTAGATGGTCGATCAAGATTCTTATTAATCATAAGGAGGAGTGATTATGAAACAATACGTTATGAGTTAAGAAAGAGCAGTGAGTCCTTTTAGTATAGATATTATGAATGGATTCTTTCTCCATACTAATAGATAGTTAATTATGTACCTAATGACTCCTCACAAAGTGCTATATAATTAGTCTAGATGAGCCGAGAAAGTTCCTACTTGTTCTTACATGTTTAATGTTGGTGATTTCTCATTTCCAAATGGGAATGTGGCTGATGGTGGTAGAACATTAGTGTCAGTGGAGCTTGAGAAAGGTATCTATCAATCTATCAATATATCTATCTATCTATATATCTAACTATCTATCTATCTATATATCTATCTATCTATCAATCTATCAATCTATCTATCTAACTATCTATCTATCCATCTATCTATATATCTATCAATCTATCAATATATCTATCTATCTATATATCTAACTATCTATCTATATATCTATCTATCTATCAATCAATCTATCAATCTATCTATCTATCTAACTATCTATCTATCTATCTATCTATCTATCTATCTATCTATCTATCTATCTATCTATCTATCTATATATCTATCAATCTATCAATATATATATATATATATATATATATATATATATATATATATATATATATAACTATCTATCTATATATCTATCAATCTATCAATCTATCTATCTATATATCTAACTATCTATCCATCAATCTATCAATCTATCAATCTATCTATCTAACTAGCTATCTATCTATCTATATATCTATCTATCTATCTATCTATATATCTATCAATCTATCAATATATCTATATATATATATATATATATATATATATATATATATATATATATATATATAACTATCTATCTATATATCTAACTATCTATCCATCAATCTATCAATCTATCAATATATATATATAACTATCTATCTATATATCTATCAATCTATCAATCTATCTATCTATCTATCTATATATCTAACTATCTATCTATCTATATAGATGTCTAACTATCTATCTATCTAACTATCTATCCATCTATCTATCAATCTATCAATCTATCTAGCTATATATCTAACTATCTATCTATCTATCTATCTATCTATCTATCTATCTATCTAACTATCTATCTATCTATCTATCTATCTATCTATCTATCTATCTATCTATCTATCTATCTATCTATCTATCTATCTATCTATCTATCTATCTATCTATCCATCCATCCATCTATCTATCTATCTATCTGTATATCTATCCATCTATCTATCTATCTATCTATCTATCTATCTATCTATCTATCTATCTATCTATCTATCTATCTATCTATCTATCTATCTATCTATCTATCTATCTATCTATCTATCTATCTATATATCTAACTATCTATCTATCTATCTATCTATCTATCTATCTATCTATCTATCTATCTATCTATGTCAATGTTAGAAAGCAACATCAGGTTCTCTTTTTGAGCTGTTTAGGAGGAGAAAACTAGGACTTCAAACAGAGCATTAAGGTTCAACATCAATCAAATTGTTGATGTTCAATATGTTCTACGAATTTGTGGAATTGTTTTGTGTTTAAAAGGAAAATTAAACTGTTCCCTCCCATGACATGTAAGTTTAAATAAAAATGTCTAAATACTTATGAATGCCTATCTATCTATAATTTTTTTTAATCAGCAGCAGTTTCAACGAGAGTTTTCAAATTCCATCACCAACTTTCTATATGTGAATACAGCTTGCCGCCAAGCTGACAGTGTTGCCAAGCAACGGTATACATTCTGGCCCCGGAGGCTGAGGTATCATACTTGCATATTAGTGTTGACAAATATTAAATTCTCGCCAAAGAATAGACAACCAGTGTTGACGCATCTCCCGCAACCATGTCGTCCTTCAGAATCGTTTAGTCTTCTGCTTTGTTTTTCTTTTCACTACAGAGCATCTGCCAGTTGTTGTACCCATGGATGTGTAAAGAGAGCTGAATACAGCATTGGATGCGGGGCCCTGTTCATTCCTAAGAAAGTTGCTCAGTGGCACATGAAGCCAAATAAGTTTGGCTTTTTAATTGCCTGGCTCTTCTGCACTGTTTCTGAATCAATGGGCCCAGAAAGCAAGCACACTAGCGTTTCCTTTAACCCCGCCTCCCGGCTGCCTGGTCTCTTCATTTCCGCCCCTTCTCATTCTCAGGGCGCCACATACAGACTCTTTGTCCCGCCCCTCAGCGTCTGACACCGAAGCACAAGTCACCCTCTAGTCTAGCCTCATGTACTAGTCGGGATGAGCAGTGTTGCGAACGGAGGAAGATGATTAACTCTGGATTCGGTTATTAGTGCATTTGACCTGTTTTAGGACCTTGATTTACCTAAAAATAAAAATGTTGGGGTTCCAAGGCATCACATGGCACAACCAGACATTTTGATTCCTCCATTTGGCCACTGTGTGAAACTGGCATAAAGTTTAAAGCCTGGTGCTCTTCACGGGGGCTCGAGCTCATGGAGAAAGCGCACTAGCGACCCGCCTCCCAATTGCTCGATGTCTGCTCGCTCACACGAACAGCCGAGGAAAATAGGCCTGAATTTGTCTTTTACAACTTTTAAGACCTATTTGCTTGAATTCTTCAATAGAGCACTTATTGTCCCCTAAAGCTAAGTAGGGAGCTACCATGCAGAGGAATTTAGCTAGCATCAATTATTCCATGATAACTAACATGGTAGTTATCTACTAATCTACCAGAGACAGGAATGTCAAACCATAAAACGCTTACTGAGCTCTCAACCGTCAAAGTGTATGATAACTATATTAACTCAATGATAAACCATGTTATTCATGTTCAGTGTGTTCTTCAAACTTGTGGAATATTTAGATTTTATCTATCGCACGCCACAATGCAGTCAGACCACATGCTCATATTTACAGTCGAGGGAATCGATACCACTTCACCAGTGTTGCTCTCAATGTGCCATGAAATAGGGTGTTGCTGGGGTGTCAGAGGATCACACCCCTGTATGCTTCCCACCTGCTCCAAAACCCACCCTAGACTCTCTCATACACACACACACACATTCACCCACCCACCCAGTCGGAGTACCCCTAGACAAAGAGCACAATGCACAAAGGTGATGTCGTGGCAGATGCTCCTGTCACATACTTAGCATATCTCCACCTCCAAAATAGTGCAAGTGCAGAAGCGGTCTGACTCTCCCACTCCACGGAAATCGGTGCTGCTGTTCGTAACTCATTAATTTCCCCGATGGAAAAAAGCAGCTCTTAAACCACAATCCTCCACCCAATATTTATCCAATCTGACCAAATATTATAATTAATGCCTCTTTCTCTCCCCTCTCCTTCAGGCCAATATATTCCCCTCATCTCCCTCCCTCCCACCCTCTCTAACCTCTCAGTGCCAAGTTCACAGATAGAGAGAAAGTACTTCCTGTGAGAGGCCGGGCCGGCTGCCAGAGAGACTGATCCACCAATCTGACACGTTAATGAGATCCTGGCCCACAGTACTGGAGTGTCAGGTCTCCTCTGCTGCAGCAGCAGCCCTGCCGTGACCTGCAACACACACGCACCCACACACGCAAACACAAGTCTTTACTCATATGTGTAATTCTTTCACACATGCACCCACACGCACAATATAAGCATAAATTAATACGAGTGAGTCCCTATCCACACACACACACACACACACACACACACACACACACACACACAAACACGCACACACACACACACACACACACACTTTGAGAGGGGGGTTCAGCTCCTTAAATCTGTCTAATTAAAACACCAAATCCCTCTACTCCCCTCACCCACCAACCCAATCCTCACTTCACAGCCACACACACACACACACACACACACACACACACACAGACACACACAAACTCACACACTCGCACACTCGCACCCCACCCTCCTCCATCCCCACTGCCACCACCCCCGATTCCGCAGGAGAAATGATTATTAGGAATTTAATGGGGGAACGTTTCCCATCCCACACCATCTGGGGCTTGGGAATGGCACAAAATTTGAGGATGCTTGCCGACGTGGCGGTTGAACATTATTTTCATTTTTTCTTGACTGGTGCTCAGATTTCCAGACATTGCAGAAAGAAAAGGCCTCCTGATTATAATACATTATCATAATATATTACAAAATAAAATGCATATGAAGATGCATTTGTGTTTCTTGCTTTTTTTACAGGTGAAAGCATGAAACTTTTCTCAACTTCTGAGGTGATTTCTGTTCTTCTGCAACTTATTCCAATAGAAACGCAATGTTTGTTTTGCACTAATTGCGATACCACATTTCAGATTGCAAATTCACCTCTATACGATATACATCCCCCATTCCTGTCCTTCACCTCCCACACAGAGCCGGGCCATATGTTCTCTCTCTCTCTCTCTCTCTCTCCCTACTTCTTTCTCCCCCTCTCTCACCCGCTCTCTCCACACAGCTTAATGAGCTGCATGAATGTAGGGGTACGTGTACACGTTTGACCCCGTCCTAAACTGCTGCACGCCGCCCCGTTGACCCTGTGGGTGGGGGACCCCCCGCCCTTCTTCCTCCTCACCCTCGTCAGCCTCTCTGTGAGGCCCCAAGAGGGATTTGGATCTCTTCTGACAAACACACACATGCATACTCATATTCGCCTGTGCGCACACACACAGCCTGGTAGAAAAAGCATGTAAGACTGACTGAATTTCAGTGCATGGGATAAATAAGGCCTGTGATGAAGGATGGGGGCCTAAAGAGGTGCTTTTAGGGCCCCCAAGGGACCTTCAGTAACCCAGTCCTCCAGTTTTATGATGATACAGTGGGAGAGAAGGATGACTGAGGGAATGAAGACGGGAAAACAGGAGCTTTTCTTGAAACAAAACAAACGCAATGTTTGTTATTTTCTTCTACGAGTTGAAATTTGTGATTTTTTGCAGATTTCTTGTCTTGACTGCAGGAAAAAACTATTCACCAAAAGCAGCGTATATTTCTTAATCGAGTCCCAACCCAGTTATGCGGTAGAAAAATGCACATTAGTATTCTGGTTTTGTGATCTCTAAAATGGATTCATTCTGAAGCTTCGGGCATGTGTTTTTTTTCCTGATTTTGTTGTTGCTCTTTTAACTCTTTGTTTAAATACTTGCAAAACTTTTATCTTAATGTCATGTTTATGAAAAAAAAATATTAGATTAGCAATATATGACGGCCCTGAATTTCTCCCTCATTTTGTGATGATTTGCAGTTAAACTTTCACAGAATTGATTAAATGGTTCACTTCTCTTCATGTGCATAAGTTTATTTTTAATTGGCTTGACAGGACTTTGAAAATATTATTCTTTATCTTTTCAAAGTGTCAAATGTCACATGTTTTTGTATCTAAAGTCTCCCACAGGACTTCTCAAACTCAGTGATCATGCTTTCCCCATATGATTACATCATTCTCACTATTGGTCCCAACAATTCACATTATCTCAATTTTAAAAAGTCAGCCATTGTTTATGCAGGCTTGTGTTGAAAGTTAAGATTGTTTTTGTCCTTAAGTCGTTGGGTTTTGTTGTTGTTGTTGTTGTTGTTAACTTTATATTATTGGCAATATCAACTATCAGAACTCCAAAGTCACAGCTTGTGTTTTCTTTATTTATAAGCATTGCTTTATATGAACATCGTTTTGCTCCTGTGTTGTTTTATAAGAATTTATGAATTTGAGTTGGACTTGGATAAAAATTGCTGCCTGATAATAAAATGTTTAAAGGATCCGCCTCTGTGGCCGCGGGGAACTTTGAGCACCAACTATTATGGATTCACTTGTTTTCACTGGTTTGAATGATGACGACACATGAAGGGGAAATCAATATTTTTTTTAAGGGAAGGCCAAACACAATCCAAGCAACGAAAGAATAAACCATCCAGCAGTGATTATCAACATAGTTATAAGCACATATTAATTACTTTCCCCCATAATTTCATTAACATCTGTTTGATCTTTCTTTCACTGATTATGGATTCACCATTTTACGGTTAGTAAAGCCGCGAGTTAACTAATAAATGATAGACATGCATTTTAATCTTGATGTCTAGAATCATACGTCGTTATAATATCCTAAATATATTTAAGATAAAGAGCAAGAAAGTAAAATCAACTGGATTTAAAAAAAAAAAAAACTTTTATTTCTGTCTATTTAGAGAGTGGGACCTTCAACAGAAGGTGATGCATCTTCAGGGAATACCAGTTCCACGTCTTTCCTGACTGGGAAGACTGGGATCTCTGGCTGACATCCAATACCTCGTGGGCATATTTGTCACATCAGCCATCTGATCGACTGAAATTAAATAAAATTATATAAGTCTTTTTCACATAAATCATTTCAAAACTCTGCGTTAGATCTGCGTAACGTTTTACAGATATATATATATATATATATATATATATATATATATATATATATATATATATATATATATATACAACTTTAACTGATTGATTAAAAATCCCACTTTAAGTGAAGCTAAAACCTTTGTGTCGTTAAAGAAAATAATTTATAAAATGTATTTTCTACAGTTTGAAACATAAAAGTTCGCATCGTTGCTACAAAAGGCCGTAACCTCATTTGTCAGCCAAAACTCATAGGTTACGCAAGACTATTAACATGTAAACAATTAAACAAATGATAATAAATAAATACAATTACGCCCGGGGCGCTTTTATCTTGATTCATTAATTTAACAATTATTGTTTTAATCGTCGTCGACTGTCGATCATTTTCACAGAGAGCCGAGAAGCTGAAACATAAGTCTCTGACAGCCTCTTACTTTTATTGCGACAAACACATCACAAAACATTATTCACGAATATTTCGATCCATAACGAGTTTTTAGGAATGCGCGTGGACGTGTATAAGTGTGCGTGTGTGGAGAGAGAGAGAGAGAGAGAGAGAGAGAGAGAGAAATAAAATATAAAGAATACCATCCAAAAATCATTCATCCGGGGAAAGTTACAAAATCAACAGAATTTATGAGTACAACCACCAACATTGTGCAGAAATACATGAAGTGCATCACAGCTGCTCTTCAGCAGGAACAAGAAAGTGTAAAAAGTTCACATCAAACTATCCAAAACTGTCATTTCGTTGCATATTGATGGTCATCGTGTCTTTTTTAAGGCATGTTGTTCGGATTCACGTTCACCTCACACAAAACGATTTCCCTTCCAGCGGCAGTGAAATACACAACAATGCAACAAACCAATTTTAAATGTATGGAAATTCACATAAACGGTAACATTGTTGAATTGTACATCATTTAATAATATATTATCCACATTCAAATTGACGGACTTATAATAAATAAGCTTAAATAAATAAATACAATAATTTACATTCACCTCGTTACCACACTATTTACTCCAAATACAAATGCGTTTAGTATTTTTTTTTTTCCCCCACAACTTTCTGTATTTATATGACCAGTTCAGATGACATCATCATCATCATCAGGTCTCCTAAGCTCGTGCACGTCTCCAAACTGGCTTTTTAAAAATAATGAATTTAGTGTCATTGTGATTATTTTAATTAGATATTAGATTATGAGAAACGCCTTGTGAGTGGAAATAGACATATTTCATTTTTATAAGCAAAGATTGCATTTGGCTGCCTTGCATAGCTCAATTGACCTTTATTGCTAACAGACTGAATATCTGGACTCCAATCATGTCTCAGCAAACTTCCCTGATGAGGCGAAACGTCTTTAGATTGTTCTTCCCCGTAGCTGATTTTATTTCTGCACTAAAATAATTTCTCTGACTGCTGTGATCCTGATTAAATAAGCAGAACAATGTAATTTATTAGTCACTGTATCACTTTTAAATAACCCAAGTCATGACCGACATCTGCAGCGCAGCCATTAACAAACAAATACACTGTAACTGTAAACAATTCAAAACCTGCACATGTAAGTACTTTTCATATGTGGTTTTCCACTAGAAACATTATCAGTGAAACCATTAATCTTCTCTTTAGATCATTCAGATTTAAATCATTGCATTTGTTTCACAAAACAAAGGCGTTCTTGTGTGTTTTTCTTTTTTGCCTCCACAGATCTGAGAACAAGTGAAAACATCATAAGTAGTTTATAGACTTTAAACATGTTTCAAACTAAATCCAGACTGAACATTCAACACAAAATGACGAGTTAAAACGGGCATTCTTTGCAGTGCATCAGTGTGTCTCGAGTCCATTTCGTTCCACTCTCGACATCTGCGGGGGGAAATTGCATCGCTTCTAAAACTTGAACTTTGTCCAGCTGATTGATTAATTATGGAAAGAGCCATTAACTTCCCCTTGTGCCTGGAAGGACTGGCTGCGGACGTGCAGATCGTAAGGGAAACGGCCCTCTGGGGAGACTCGGTACATGGAGTTGTGCGCAAGAGCCGCGCGCCCTGGCGCACTGCAGTAGCGCATGCCATAGTGGCTGCCTTTGCCGTAGTCTGGCGGATCGTCGTGTTTTAGGGAGAAAATCCCTTTAAAGTTCATCGGGGGGCTCAGCTGGCCGTCGAAATGCGGACTCCCGGCCTCTGGGGACGGGTTCTCGTAGTAGGGCTCGTACGCGCTGTTGTAGCTGTAGTGTCTGAACGGCTTGGCGCTGCTGTCCAAAGTGCTCCCGCTGTGGCCGGGGGGCGTGTTCACGTCTGAGCCGGGGTACGAGTACATGGCATCGTAGGGCGATCTGCCAGAGAACATGACCTCCCCGTTGTGGTCTGTGAGGAAATTCCTCGCGTTGAGCTGCAAACAACCCGCCACCAAGTTGGTGGTGGGCTGAGATAATCCTTTACACAAAGTCTGGACGAAGGCGAGCAGGTCCGGTCTCTTCCCTGCGCTCAGAGTCTCTGACAGGGCCCAGATGTAATTTTTAGCCAGTCTAAGGGTCTCAATCTTGGACAGTTTTTGAGTTTTTGAGTAGCACGGCACAACTTTGCGCAGGCTCTCCAACGCGTCGTTCAAGCCGTGCATCCGGCTGCGCTCTCGGGTGTTCGCTTCATGGCGCCGCACTTTGGACCTGTCCGACTCCGGCTTTCCGGACCTCTTTTTTCGCGGACCCCGCTTTTTCGGAAGCATGTCGTCATCCTGGTCGCCCTCCCGTTCGTCCTCCTCTCTGTCGGAGATGTCGTCCTCGGCATCCCTCATGTCTGAGTTGGAACTGTCTGCGGCGTGGTTTTGCTCCTTCTCCAGACTCTCAGGTACGCCTTCACGGGGATAATTGGCACCGAACCGCGGCTCACACATCAAATGAGGTTCCTCGAATGGCAGTGTCAACATATTTCCTGTCAAATCAAAGCCAAAACATAAACTATGAAGACAGAGAACTACAGCGACGTCGTTTGAAGGTTGTCAGTTAATTACCTTGTGAACGGGTCCTCCCAAGAGGAAGAGGGGCAAATTGGCAAGCAAGGCCAATGTCACAGCTTGCTACCTTTTCAAAGACTCTCAACTTCATTGTCTTTGGACTTCATGTATGAAAAAGCCACCTTGCTTTAAGCCTAATCACATGATGTTTGGTGATGATACGTGATACAAGCCTATTTGTTTTTTTCTTCGTAAAAGCGTTGCACAAAACACACATTTCAATCAATCAACACAAACTCTCAAAGTCAACACATTAATAAGTACAATTGCCTAATAATAAAGACGACAAACTACTAACCTCAGGTCAGCGGGCACCTTGCATGTTCCCAAATATCTCCTCTGAATCTGTGATGCAGCTTCTTCTGTTGCAAACCACAAATTGAAGGAAAAAGCTGAAACCTGCGCAGTCTGCTTCCTCTGACTTGCTGTGTTGAGCTGTTCCTCTTCTCTCACTCTCTCTCACTCTCTCTCCCTCTCTTCCCCTTCCCTCTCTCTTTGAGGAATGACACTCATGCCAACAGCGGGTACCCATGCCATCTGCCGCTGACGTCTTGTGGCAGCCGAGACCACGTGCTCAGTGTCCCACGGGACCTCCATTCCGTACCGATCATCTGGCAGCTCCGGTAATGGGCACCGGGAGGCCCGCGTTTACCGTCAAAAACACAAACCGGAGAGGGATAACAAGTAATATCTGCATTTCCCCTTGTAAGAAAGATGAATTAATGTATTTTTGTCTGGGAAAAAAGACGAGGGATGTACGATGTTGCAGGCACCTCAACAGGTGAGAGATAGATAGATAGAAAGACAGACAGACAGACAGACAGACAGACAGACAGACAGACAGACAGACAGACAGACAGACAGACAGACAGACAGACAGACAGATAGACAGATATATAGATAGATATATAGACAGATAGATAGATAGATAGATAGATAGATAGACAGATAGACAGATAGATAGATAGATAGATCAAATGATTTAAATGATATAGACTGTTAACTCAAATCTTTTGTTTGGGATCCTCTTGCTCATAAAATGATTTTATACAAGTTCCTTCTGGGGTCTCAAATCACATCTATAAAATAAGGATGGACTTGTCGTACTTTATATGCAGCACCTACTATTCCCAAATCGCAAATATGTAACAGTTTATTCATAAGAGGTCAAACAGGAAGTTAGACCTCTCCTGGATTTAACTGACCCGCACACAAGTAAAGTCAATATTGTATACGTGATAGCATTTTGCACATTTCTCTGCCCACTGATGACTTTTATTTGCAAACAAAATGATTGGATGCATTTGTTCTTTCACAGCAGCATTGCCCGTATAGGTTGTCATCAGCCCAGTTTGTGGCAAAGGGAGGGGTCTACACTTCAATGCGTTTCTACATATTAGACCATATTATCCTAATTTCAGCAAATGTCCATGAACAGCATTTGCATAAGTTTAAATGACAAAGCCCTGCAGCTGTCTAATGTTTTTCTAACCTTTACTTGTTCTAATCCAAACCAGGATCTTCACCCGAACCAAGTCGTGTTCTTGCTTAAACCTATAACCACACCTTCAACCTCGCCTTCACATCATAAAGCTGGGATATTTTGTAACTGTTTTTTAAGGCACAGACAATTGATGATGTTGCTGCGATAAATGCTTCAGATCAAAAAACTCTTCTTTGTGATGTTCAAGAGGCAGTAACAAAAACATATTTGTGATGGGTTTAAATTAGTTCAATAGAACAAAAGTGTTAAGAGGAGAATTCTTTATTTATTTATTAATTATTAGTATTATACAGCTGCTGGGGTTGTGGGACCCCAAACAATTAGGAAGTAAAGCCAATCTCAGCTAAATTGTATTTGGGATACATACAATACAGTTGACTGTATGTGGTAGTACATAACATGTCTTTTTAATTATTTATTCATCTGCAGACCATTTTCTCAATTAATGGTTTGATCTAAAACAATTAAAAAATAATGAAAAATGCCCGCCACAGTCTTTGTTCATCATCATCAAATGTTTTGTTTTGTACAACCGACAGTACGAAGAGAGAAAAACGGTACATCTTTATTTTAGACTTACCGCAAACAATATATTATTTATATAATGTTTTCCATTTTCACTTGACAAAATCATCAGCAAAATAGTTGATTTTCAATTTCTAATCGATCGTCTAATCAACTAATCCCTAAAGCTCTCTACATAGAAATTCCAGCAGGCTCCTCACATGCAGAGGACGGTGTGATACCAGGGGGGCGTGCACAGTGTTGGTACCTCAGGACCGTAGACATTAAGTACACCCCGTGGAAAAGGCCCAGTGGCACACTGCCAAATCCACACTGGGGCACAGCTGGCACTCGATATGGATATATGCACTCCTCAGTTATGTGTAACACACACACACACACACACACACACACACACACACACACACACACACACACACACAAGTGTATGCCTGTGAATGACCTTGTTGCAAGGAGAATCAATTAGAGCGACTTATCAGTCTCCGTGCATTGGACATTATAAGATACAGACCAGCAGCACGAGCCCGGCAGCAGAGTGCCGCAGCGTTGACGACACCTTGGTGTGAGTTCAGAGCACGAGAGACCACACGAAGGTAGCGGGTGACAACAAAAGCATGTACACACACTGGTGACTGTGCATTCACTTAACCCTAATGTGTGTGAGACAGAGCACCAAACATGTGTTCACACAGATATACAGGGAAGTGTGTGTGTGAGCGTGCACGTGGACAAACACCTACTGTACACGAGCACACCCTAAAAAAACAAAAAACACAAAAAAACAGTCCCTTTATAACAGCCTTCCCCCCAAAATGCCTCAGCTGGTCTGCTGATCGTTCTGGTCCAGCGCGCGCACGCACACACACACACACACACACACACACACACACACACACACACACACACACACACACACATACACACACACACACACAGAAACACACACGCCAGCATCTGATGAGTCAAACTCCCCATCTCAGACTAATCAGTTGACTGCACTAATTGCAAATGCAAATATGCAAATTTATATTAATTAATTACTCCACTAATTAGTTCTCTTGTCTTTTCAGGTAATAAATCATGGTGTGGTTGAGAGGGAAAGAGAGAGACATGGCAGTGATCTTTTGTCTGCTAGAAATCCTTGTTTCAGGTCTGAATCTGATCTTGTGATATTTTTAGGATGGTTTTTATTAAAAACTGCCGTGTACTGAGACTCCTTCACTTTTTCTTTTTTTCTCACAACAATCATAACCTAGTTAATTATTTCAATTGATGTTATACGTGTCTTACTTCAAGGTTGGAAGCATTGTAATTTGAGAGGTAAAGCAAATAGCAGAGGTTGGTAAATCAGTGTGTCTCGTTGACAGTTCTTGCCTGTCAGCTCTTTTAATTATCACATTATCAGCTTTTATAGGCGCGGTGCGTGGTGTAGAGCTGCAAATGAAGGCGCTACTGATCGCACGCTGAGTCGCAAGCGTTTTTCAATTGATGTCAGCAGTTAAAAAGAGTTTGTGCCTGGTAGATGAGTGCGAGCCGGTGAAGTGGTGAAGGAGGATGTAGTAATGGTGTGGTGATACAACGTAAATCCGACCAAAATCTAATTGACTGCATTACTATTTATAGATCATTTATTTAGTGAAACCCCGTGAGGCAGAAGAACGCTCGAAAATGAGCCCCGAAGGCAAAGCATGTATTTTTTTAATCCTGACACTGACTCTGTAATGAGCCTTTTATTTGTTAATTTTCCATTGCTCAACGATCTAACAACTCTCACTATTTATTTGGCATTGAGGTGCATGTACAAATTACTACAGCTAAATAAGGAAGTGCTTAAATACAAGTGCGTCAGTTACTTGTTGACAGCTAATAAACAAGAAGAATACCTCGGTTGCTGCTGTTAAGTCATTTCAGATTCACTGTAAATCTGATGTTGCCCCGATGTTTTATTGTTTTGGTTTGTTATAGAATGCCCCCAAATTACCTCAAGCGTATCAAGTCTTTTTTCAAGAGAGATCTGGCAAGGAAGACACAAAGAAAACAAAGTTGTTACCACAAAAAAGCAGACAATGATACCAGAAAACATGACTGCTGCCTTGATTATGTTCCAGTTTGTAATTGTTGTTGTTAGGGCCTTAGTTAAGATCAATATATTATTGAGTCCAAGACAAGTCGAAGACAAGGTTCAGTCGAGTCCGACTCAAGACCGAGTCCAGAGCAAAGCGAGTCCTGTTCGAGACCATAATAGGTAATAGTGTCTTTCCAATGTTAATATAGTGATCAAGGAGTTAGGATGTACAGAAATATAATTTTTAAACAACAGTGATCCATCTTATAATTTCAAATGAATCATTGCAAAGAATTTAAGTCTGAGAACAGTTACAGGTTTCGACAGATCCAATGAGGAAGAGGTGGAGGTTTCTTTTTCTGTCATGCATTGTGTTAATCAGACAACGTTCTGTACCACTGATCCCGAATCAGTAGCCAAAAACAACTTGACCAGTCTGTCTTGAGCCCGAAACCAAAACAATTCAGAGTCGAGCACATGAGACCGAACCAAGTGCAAGACTTTGGTTGTTGTACTGTACGGGAGTCCCAGGTGGTCTGTGGATTGTGGATATGAAAAACTGGGTTGCTTTGAGCAAATATTGTAAAACCAATAAAATGCAAAGTCAGCGAATGTTTTGTCCATATGGTCAATAAGAACATTGTGGAATTTGGCGGATGAGTTGGTTAAAAAACATTTCCTTTTGTTGATCAACCCTGTCTATGGTACAACAATGTTTACCCGATAACATTGTTGATACAGACATAATTGCTCACTGAATTATGTTGAGGCATCATTTTTATGAGTGATTTATTATATGACACAAGAGAAGCAAAGAAGTATTCATTATAAACAACATTTCTCCTATATGTTTATAGAAAATGTATATGCTGTAGCACATACCATTTCTGGAAGACATAGTTGTAAAAAACATAATTAGGGTGGCACAATATTCCCTCAGAACATACTTTCTGTTGCAAACTAGTAGGATATATATTGTAGTTTCAAGCAGACATGCTCACTTTAACAGTCTACAAAATTACCACAAACACACTGCATAAAAAAGCATAAACCATGTACTAAAGGGGCTTTATTTGATCCCAAACACTTGACTTCATTGGAGTTTAATGACGTTTGATAATTTCAAGTACCACATTGTTTCACAAGTAACTCAGGGAACATTACATGTGTACATCACTATTAGTATATCTGTACACATACTTTAATGAGGGAAACATGACTTTACCCCAACATGTGATCGCTTGCTCCACAATGAGCGAGAAATCAGTGTTTGGGAGAAAGACATTTTTAAGGTGTGTTTAGTGATAATCAATGAGTCGTACATAGTGACAATGTTTGGTCTAAATCAGTCAGTATAATTATGAAGAAAGGGAAATTCAGTGGGCATTACATCACAGTCATTTGGCAGATGATTTTGTCCAAAAGCAACTTGCAATTAGTGCATTCAAACTCAAAATAAACAAGACCTAAATGTCATCAAGTATTGGAATTGGAAGTCCAGGCTGTCTTTGGCCACAGTCACAATTTAAATCCGACCTTGGTTGAAAAATGGAAAACACACTCTTGTTGGACAAGCTTCATCTTGGTTTCAGCCGTGAAACACATTCAACAACCCACAACCACCCACCAGCAGCAGGGTGGATGTGCAGGGGAGAGCTGAGGATTGTGGGACTGATTACCAGAGGCCAGGTCCTGGACTGGTGTCCTCCAGCTGTGCTGTTCTACCCAATTAGAAACTCCATATGCTGGCCCACTCAGCTGCTGAGTGGCCACACCTCCCACCCACACAGGTGGGAGCACTGTGTGTTTCTGTGTGCGTTTGCCTTTGTTGTCTACACAAACAACACAAACACTCCAGTGTGAAGGTAAAAGCAAAGTTTCTCCTGCGCCCATTTGTATTTGGATCCCATATTTCATAGGGTACAATAATATAATGACCTCACAGAGCCCATTTCATTTTTCTGTGATGGTCCACAATACTTTCTGAATCCCGACCCTTTTCTTTACAACCAAACAAAGTTACTCTGATTGTCACTGCTCCTTTGATAAGAAACACACATAGGTATTTAGGTGGGTGGCACAGAAGTGCTAATAGTATTAAAATATGGGGATATGAATAATGGATATGTTTTTGAAGATGTATAATGTAAAGATGTTAGTCCCGTTTTTAGACAGAGATGGGACGCAGACGTGAAATGTTGCTGGAGGCTCTCGTTTCTTTTTCAAAGCTCAATCTGTTCGCACACGTTCAAAGTGGCGGTTACAATCTGTTGTGGTAGCCACACTTCCATACCCAGAAAGTGATGAGATAAATAAAATGTGTCAGACATCATATTTAAGTAAAAGTCACATCTTTAGTTTTATATAAGTATTGTATAAAATGTATGATAAACTCGGAGGAGGTGGCGCCTGACCTACAGCAACTGTCATCATGTGAATAAACATAAACACATTATTCATATTCACTGACATGAGGGAGATTGAAGTACTCATTAGTATGAAATTAAGTTTTAAAAGGTTTTTTGTAATGCATGTGATTCCATGGACTTGCCAACCTTTTTTTTTTGTAGCTTTTTTTTCCAAGCTTGAAGCCAAGAAGATTGACGTGTTCGTAAAGTCGTTTTCTCACCTAATCGACACTCCATGTGTTAATATGATGTCTTTCTCCCTCTTCCCCCATCAACTGTCCTCAACTCCCCGTCAACTCGCAGCGTTTAAAACCACTTCTCTTTCCTAACACAGTGGTGCACAGAAAGAAAGTTTTTAGTGTGCACTGCAAATTCAATTGGAATTGAATTTTTGCATTGAATCTTTGCTGATTGTTGTGGTACATGGGGCAGGGATAGAGTGAACAATTAAAATATCAGCATTGTTTGGAATGCTCTTTCCCTTTTATATGAAATACAGAAGTGCCTCAATACCACTCTCATAGCTCCTCAATAACTAGGAAGCTACTCCCAGGAGACGGTTAGCTAGCTTAATATGAAGACTCTAGTATTCAGAGGGAAACAGTTCAATTGGCTCAATCTAGCGGCCCCTCTAAAACTTATCAATTAACATGTTGTGCGTTGTATTTTTCCATATTTTCAAACTTTTGCTGTAGTGTTAAACTTGTATGTAAATGTCTATAAAGTCATATTTGAAGGGGAATAAGAAGTTGAGTGCTTCATGTTGTGTCTACGAGTCATGAAGAGCAACCAGGACAGAACAATGACCACAGTGACTTTACCAGAACGTGCTGCTAGTTAGCACAGATGGGAAATATTAAACTATCGTACCAGGCGCATACAATAATTGTATTTTGAGGAAAATGATCGTTCGCCAGTAATAACTGCAAGAACAAATAGGTTTGAATGCGTAATTTTACAAAACACTTATTTAAACAATGTTCCGCACACCTGCAAATCTACACAGATTATTTTTATTTTTATTTTTTAAGCAAGCTGACATAGTTATGATTGGTCGAGGGGGTTTCAACCCTGGTCTCACTCCCAACTCGTCATATTGATACCCTCGACACTTTGGATACCAACGCACTGTGCTTTCAACTAACTCCAACATAAACCCACCCACGCCATCTTTGGATGGTCGGAGCACCTGACGTAGGTGGAATGGGACGTTCACGGGTCAAACAAACACTGGACTTTCTTCCATGAGGCCACTGTGTCCTGAGCGAAACTACAAGCCAAGGTTATTTTGTCACATGACTCAATGGGGTTGTTAATTACATTACATTACATTACATGTCATTTAGCTGACGGTTTTATCCAAAGTGACTTACAATAACTGTTGTTTGACTGTTGTTTGTGCTGTTGTTTGACTCCGACTCCATAGTTCTCCTGGGAGACTTCAACGCTCACGTGGGCAATGACAGAGAAACCTGGCGGGGCGTGATTGGGAGGAACGGCTTGCCCGATCTGAACCCGAATGGTGTTTTGTTGTTGGACTTCTGTGCTAGCCACAGTTTGTCCATAACAAACACCATGTTCGAACATAAGGTGGCTCATAAGTGTACCTGGTACCAGAACACCTTAGGCCAGAGATCAATGATCGACTTTGTAATCGTATCATCTGATCTGCGGCCGTATGTCTTGGACACTCGGGTGAAGAGAGGAGCAGAGCTGTCAACTGATCACCACCTGGTGGTGAGTTGGATCAGATGGCGGGGGACTCGGCTAGAGAGACCTGGCAAGCCCAAACGTGTAGTGAGGGTGAACTGGGAACGTCTGGCAGAGGATCCTGTCCGGGAGGTCTTCAACTCCCACCTCCGGAAGAACTTCTCACAAATCCCGAGGGAGGCTGGGGACATGGAATCCGAGTGGACCTTGTTCAAAGCCTCTATTGTGGACGCGGCTGCTCGGGGCTGTGGCCGGAAGGTCATCGGTGCCTGTCGTGGCGGCAACCCTAGAACCCGGTGGTGGACACCGGGGGTGAGGGTAGCCGTCAAACTGAAGAAGGAGGCCTTTCGGGCCTGGCTGGCCCAGGGGTCTCCTGAAGCAGCTGACGGGTACCGGCGGGCCAAAAGGGCCGCAGCGACGATGGTCGCAAAGGCTAAAACTCGGGCATGGGAGGAGTTCGGGGAGGCCATGGAGAAGGACTTTCGGTTGGCCTCAAGGAAGTTCTGGCAAACCATCCGACGGCTCAGGAAGGGAAAGCAGGGTCTACCCCAGGCTGTTCTCAGCAGGGGGGGGGGAACTGCTGACCCGGACTGGGGACATCGTCGGGCGGTGGAAAGAGCACTTTGAGGAACTCCTAAACCCGGCCAACATGTCCCCCGGAGAGGAGGCAGCACCGGAAGACTTTGGGGTCGATTCACCCATATCCCTGGCAGAGGTCGTTAAGGTAGTCAAAAAGCTCCTTGGTGGCAAGGCGCCAGGGGTGGATGAGATCCGCCCTGAGATGCTAAAAGCGCTGGACATTGTTGGGCTGTCTTGGTTGACACGCCTTTTCAGTGTCGCATGGGGGTCGTGAACAGTGCCCATGGACTGGCAGACCGGGGTGGTGGTTCCCATCTTCAAGAAGGGGGACCGGAGAGTGTGCTCGAACTATCGTGGTATCACACTGCTCAGCCTCCCGGGAAAAGCTTATGCCAGGGTGCTGGAGAGGAGGCTCCGACCGCTTGTCGAACGTCAGATTCAGGACGAACAGTGCGGATTCCGTCCCGGTTGTGGAACAGTGGACCAGCTCTTTACCCTCGCAAGATTACTGGAGGGGTCCTGGGAGTTTGCCCAACCAGTTTACATGTGCTTTGTGGACCTGGAGAAGGCTTTCGACCGGGTCCCTCGGGGGTTTTTGTGGGGGGTGCTGCGGGAGTATAGGGTGCCGGACCCGTTGGCACGGGCCATCCGGTCTCTGTACGCCTGCAGTAGGAGCTGTGTTCGTCTCCTCGGTAGTAAGTCAGACACGTTCCCGGTGGGTGTTGGCCTCCGCCAGGGCTGCCCTTTATCACCGGTCCTGTTCGTGACCTTCATGGACAGGATATCTAGGCGCAGCCAGGGGGCGGAGAGGATCCGGTTCAGGAGTCTCGGGATCGCCTCTCTGCTGTTTGCGGATGATGTGGTCCTGTTTGCCTCCTCGGACCGTGACCTCCAGCATTCACTGGGGCGTTTTGCAGCCGAGTGCGAAGCGGCAGGGATGAGAGTTAGCACCTCCAAATCTGAGGCCATGGTGCTCTGCCGGAAACCGGCGGATTGCTCCCTCCAGGTGGGGGCAAACTGCCTACCCCAAGCGAAGGAGTTCAAGTATCTCGGGGTCTTGTTCACGAGTGAGGGTAAGGTGGAGCGGGAGATCGATTGGCGGATCGGTGCGGCTGCAGCAGTAAAACAGGCACTGTACCGGTCCGTCTTAGTGAAGAGGGAGCTGAGCCGGAAGGCAAAGCTCTCCATTTACTGGTCGATCTACGTTCCAACCCTCACCTATGGTCACGAACTCTGGGTCGTGACCGAAAGAACGAGATCTCGGATACAAGCGGCCGAAATGAGCTTCCTCCGTAGGGTGGCCGGGCTCAGCCTTAGAGATAGGGTAAGGAGCTCGGACATCAGGGGGGAGCTTGGAGTCGAGTCGCTGCTCCTTCGTGTCGAAAGGAGTCAGCTGAGGTGGTTCGGGCATCTAGTTAGGATGCCTCCTGGACGCCTCCCATTAGAGGTTTTCCGGGCACGTCCAACTGGTAGGAGGCCCCGGGGAAGACCGAGGACACGCTGGAGGGATTATATCTCCCGGCTGGCCTTGGAACGCCTCGGGATCCCCCAGAATGAGCTGGAAAGTGCTGCGGGTGAGAGGGAAGCCTGGGTCGGCCTGCTGAACCTGCTGCCACCGCGACCCGACCCCGGATAAGCGGGTGATAATGGATGGATGGACTTACAATAAGTTTTACTCATTTGAATCGCTAGTCATGTGACTCGTTAGTCACTGGATAGTCACGAAAGCTGTTAGTGAATCAAATTAACGTCAACAGCCATTACTTTGAAGATGAAGTTTATTTTTTTAAAACACTGAAGCTAGAAGGATCGTCATAGTTTGTGCCACTGACCCTGAGTCTGTCTGTAGTCGACAAGTTGGGAGTGAGAATGTGTTGAAACCAACTGCTGATTGTGAGCACCACAAAATGGTCAAATTATCGTATATTATGACACATTTGGGCATTATTGATCGCACATCATACACAGGGCAAAATTAATTGTTCTACATAATTGTCGATGCTGATTTCGCAGCAAGTGGGGTTTTCCTGTTTCAGTCTGATCTACATGTAAACCCACAAGGTTAGGTCACAAGTTAATTCATCAAATTCCTAACACCTTTCATGATTGTACTTAACGGTTAATCCATATCAGACAGTTCTTATTCCCGTCATCGCTTCAGACCCCTATTTCAATGCTTTACCTTCAGTTCTTCATTCACCTACTTCTCCACTCTATTAAACTCCATTGTAATGTTGCTGGAAATATCTCAACATGACACCACGCCATCTGTGTTTAAGCAGTTTTAGCAAGAAGGAGCAACACGGTGATGCAGTGTTACATTGGTTTGAGTCTGATTTAAAGGGAACATGCTGCATGATGAAGGACAGCTCAAAATACAGTAATACAAATATTATCAATGATAAATCTGTTTAAGGCTTCATTTGGATGTTGTTAGTAGCTCTTCAGCAACCAATGAGTTGAATGTTCTATTGATTTCTTGTCATTATGGTGAACTTAACCAAAGGTATTCAGATCCTCTGGTTTGGCAAACAGTAACACAAACATGTAAACATACTCCATTACAAGTTAAAGTCCTGAATTAAAAATCTTACTGAAGTCAAAGCACACAGGTTTTGTCAGCAACATGTATTTGCCTTGTCACTTGAAGGGGAACTCCAGTGATTGTATTTCCTGCTGCAAATGTAGAAAATATTGAATAAAGCCTTTTGTGGCTCCTTTTGTGGCTTTCAAGTAAAGTATTGAATAGAGTTGAGGTATAATGTAACATATACAACTATACTGCAGTGCATTACGAGACAAATAGTTTGCACCCACCATTGAAAGTTAATGATGTAATGCTTTTTTTGTTATACATGAACTCATCACAATTTTGCAGATGAAGTATTTCTGTCTATCATGCATCACTGCTGTGGAAAGTGATTCCCACTTTGACTGCAGATCTTTGCCTACAGACATCAGGGAGCTCAATGGCCTCTGCAACTTGCATCATCTGCTCTGTGTCACAATGCTGGAGCCATGATGAGGGTCTGCCCTGCCCCTTGTGCCCACCTGAGGGGGGGTACAGTTGGCAGCCACGGCTCCTCACCTGTCAGGCTTCCAGAGAGGAACCACTTGGCTGCCAACAGAAATAGCTTCTTCCTATTTGGGGGTCTGCCCCCAGTCAAGATGAGGGAAGCTTGGCTCTTTAAGACTTGGGCCAATTCCCAGACACACTAGCAGCTCGTGCCACAGGGCCCTTTGATTCTGGGCTCTCGATCAGTCACTTTAAATAGAGCTCTGTGCTCTTACCAGTGGATAGACGGGGTTTCATTTTTATTAAACAGCTTGATATGCAATGTCTTCTTTACATGCTGCGTGATGTGGCCGCGTGCAGTTAAGTGGCAAGAACATGCTGTCCGTTCTGGTTAGGTTAGGGGATGGATTCTCAAAAGGCATTCGTACTGTAGCCTTGCTGTGACAGAATCAGATTTTATTTACAGTATATATTTGCTATTTATATTTGGCAGCTATTTTTTTATTAATTATTTTTTCAAGCACAATTGCCAAATATTTTCTAGCACCAGGTTTTGCTGCTTTTATTTGTTTTTTATGCCAGTGAAATTAATATATTCAGTTTGAACTCAACATTATGAGCCATTGTTGATTAATTGAGAAAGGGTTAATCAATCAGTAATACAAGTAGCCTAAGCTTTAGTTGCACACCTACTTTTTTAACGCTCATCCCTCCATCTGTCTGAGTGTAAGATAGGAGGATAATAACCAATATACACCAATATACACCAATAAAAACAATGTTTAGGTGCCGCCTCATTTGCATTTGTGCATATATTTTAATACGTAATGTGCAGTTGAGCACATCCTCTTCACAGGTGTGACTGTTTTCCTTTTGATGAAGGAAAGGCAAACTTATTAGCAGGTCCAGGTACATCAGAGCAACAGTATCCACCAGTGGCCATGTGATTAAATCACACAGAGCGAGTCTCAGGGAGCCTGGTAATGAAGGAACAGGCTGGCGAATGCCTTCACACCCCTCCCTCCTCCTCCTCTTCCTCCTGCTCTTCCTCCACCAAGTCGTACTGGAGCTCAGCCCGAGCCCGGGACAGGAGGTGGGGTGGAGCACAAATACCAATACTCACATAAATGCATGGACAAACTACATTTGCATGTATGCAAGATTTTTAGGCCGTGTTGACATACTAAGTAATGAATGTGAATCCACAACAAGAAACGCAAACACAAGAAAGAAAGAGAGTTTTTATATCTGTAAATTCTGTTTAATGAAATAAAAAATAAAAATGATGGAACAACCGCAACAGGACGCACACTTGTGTTTATCCGACCACCCGTGACTGGAGTTCATACCAGAAAAATAAACTAATTTGCACATTTTACTTCCAAGCAGATTGACTATTTAAAAGAATAATGACCAAAAACAAAAGCTCTGTAAATCAACAGTGAGCCAAAACAAAAAAACAAAACAAAAAAACACAAATCTTTCTTTGCAGCCTCGCCATATTCCTCAATCGTGCCAAAAATAAGCATTAAATGCTCTTTAAAATACGGTTGATGGCTTTTGGTTACAGGCAGTCCCCATTTTCATGCCTGGCAATGGTCTTTTATGGCGAGGGACCTAATACAAGATTTCTGTTCTAGTGCAAACACAGTGGCCATGGGCACCAAGGAACAGCTGCCGTATAATTGAATTAACATTCGCCTTCTGCTCCGGCACTCAGCGCTGTGCTGAGAACTCATACACATCCCTCCACAAGCTCCATCAACCTTCCCATGAATATGCATGCTGCTTGTGATAAATATGCGTTCTGTGTATAATGTTTGTGGAGCTGTCTATATGGTGGATAAAGAGCTATATACTGACTATCTTGGGAGTGTGACACGGTATATATCAAGTCCGTTGATCATTTTTTAGTGCTGCGGGCCTTCTGAGGCTGAGACTCTGAGCTTCACTGTGATTTGAAGTCTAACAGAGACATCTAGTGGATTATTGACTGTGAGACCGCTGATGTGTTCCTTTTCTGTCGACATCACTCTGCAGCACACAACTCCTAATTCATTATATATATTATAATCACCGCGGCAGGTGCAACAAGCATGATCAAGCTACATAGAATTCACTTCATATAGAATCAACGGCAGAAGTAAACATCATCAAGGCAGACAACAGATGTGTAGTCAAACAATATGAACTCAACAAAGCCCAAAACACACAGTCCCCTCCCCCCAAAAAGTTGCGGCAAAACGTGAACTCACACATGCACACAAACACAACGCTAGGTAGCCTAGCATCATTGACCTTGTCCGCTGGAGAAAGTTACATTCAGCTTAAATTTGTTGTCTACTCACCTGCCTGAGCGGCTTCATGTGAATCCGCTCCAAGTTCAACTTCTCAGCATTCTCAAAGCAAAAGATAACCAGTTCACTGAGCCTCTCTGTAACAGTATAACCAGTTCACTGGGCCTCTCTGTAACAGTATAACCAGTTCACTGGGCCTCTCTGTAACAGCATAACCAGTTCACTGAGCCTCTCTGTAACAGCATAACCAGTTCACTGAGCCTCTCTGTAACAGCATAACCAGTTCACTGAGCCTCTCTGTAACAGCATAACCAGTTCACTGAGCCTCTCTGTAACAGTATAACCAGTTCACTGAGCCTCTCTGTAACAGCATAACCAGTTCACTGAGCCTCTCAGTAACAGCATAACCAGTTCACTGAGCCTCTCTGTAACAGCATAACCAGTTCACTGAGCCTCTCAGTAACAGCATAACCAGTTCACTGAGCCTCTCAGTAACAGCATAACCAGTTCACTGGTGCTTCTCTGTCACACTGAGTTCCTTCGAGTTTTCGAACATTGGCTGTTGAATGAGGCTGCAGTGACAACTGTGACAGAGATTAACGGTCAAAAACAGCAGACAGTCTTCAAGCACCTCACTGAAGGTAACATTTCCTCAGCGAACACAGAAATCACTGCTGGTGGATCAATCATGATCATTTAGCATCTGGCATGTTAGCTACACACAGCATTCACCTGTACATTGTGGGTGTGTTTGATTTGGGTCACTTAGGGTGCATTAAACCAGTGATGCAAAATGTGTGTAGAGAGATTAACATGTGTGTAGAGAGTTAACATTGTTTCACCTCGGCATAGATTTTGATGCAAAATCTATGCCGAGGTGAAACAATGTTAACTTTAACCCATGATTATTGTACTGTTCACAATGTGCTGAATAGTAACAACGGGCAATAGCAACACATTTCATTCCTCCAATCAGAAACAAACTAGATTTATTTATCTCTTGTTTTTTGGTTTGAATTGAACATGAACGTTAATGAATGATCAATGCTAATATAGATGTTAGCCTATAGTATCAGAGATTGTATCATGGCTGCAAGATCAATTGCCACCGAGTCACATGTCTCAATTAAATCAACTTGTTTGTCTGTTGACATACTTCCTGTTAGAATAAGAACATATTTCACCAACATTTTATTCCATTTAAAAACGGTGTATTGAATTGCTTTTATTTATAGATTCAGTGGGACTTATTTGTTCAGTGTTACATTTACCTCAACCACTGTTAATATCTCTAAATGTACTTTCTTTTGTGTCATTGTGCCATTGTAATTAAAAGTACATTACTAATTATACTTATTCCCCGGAGTCTTTGTGCCTTCTCGCCTCACAGGTTTCCATTGGTCGTGGTTGTGTCTGCTGGAGCTATACAAAATAATAATAATAATAATAATAATAATAATTGATGCGGAAGATTACTGGAAGTTTATGCTCAGAGGTCAAATCATGCAGTGTATCAGCTTTTCAGGGTTATTATGTTATTATGATACCTTATTTGTGTAGATTACAGGACACTGCAGAAAGAGTTATGTTTTGTTTTGTATTTTTATGAACTGAGGTGGGTCACACCGGTATTGAAAAGATGCAACTTTTTATGTTGTAGACTATTGTAAGTTGATTTTTGAATTACTTTATAAAAAGTAAAAAAGAAGTTCAGATTAATCTGACAGATGGTATTTATTGGTTAGAAAGTAGCCATGTACAGTAATATAGGAAATAGAGGATAGAATTAAGTGGCACCGAGAATCGTTGCATTAGTATCGACAACAGGTGATTCATGATCAAATCGATTCGTGAGGCCAGTGAAGATTCATACCTCTAATATATATATATATATATATATATATATATATATATATATATATATATATATATATATGTGTGTTCTATCAAAAGATAACTAGTGCATTAAAAATAGTCAGAGTCAGATAAATAATTTATTTCCACACCTGAATAAGCATAAATCAAAATTGTAAAAAAAAAAAAAAGAAGCATGGAATGAGTGCATCAGCTGTCCGTGTGTAGAGTGTGCATGAAGGTGGAAATAAGCCTTTCTTGTGGCAGACTGACTTGACACAGCAGGAAAAGCACAGGTGTCATTAATGATGGCTGAGTTCCATTTAGCTGGCTCACTGTCACTCTCACTGGAACTGAGCCGCCGTTAGTGTTATTAGTAACACCCAGTGGTGGAACGTATTAAAGTACTGTACTTAAATACAATTATGAGGTACGCGTCCTTTACTTAAATATTTCAATGTTATGCTATATTTAATACTATACAAATATTGTATTTTTTACTTCACTACTCAATTCACAGCTGTAGTTACTTCTGAATCTGACTATTATTACAAAACAAAAATCAACTAATAGCTTGTGAAATAGTATTATAGGTTAAGTTATCCAGCACTATATACATTAATTATAATTGATGAAAACCTTGAAGCATTTGCCATAATTATAATCCAGTAAATATACTGGTATTAAAATGAACCATTCTGCATAAGGTGAGCTTTCACCTTTTGACTTTTACTAAAGTAAGACTTTGAATCAAGACCTTTACTCTTTCTTGTCACAGAGTATTTTTAAAAGATTGGAATACATTGTGTGAACAAGAGGAAATAGAGCCACAACAAAACCAACGTGTTCACTGATGCGGCTGTCCTGGTCGTCAGCGCCAACTTGAAACACCTGAGGAGGAACTGAGCTGGTCAGGCTCAGGTGTTTCAAATTGGCACTAACGACCAGAACAAAAATATCAGGAAAGAAATTGCGAGAAGGGCTGAGCCAACAATAGCAGGTTTTTAACAGTATAGTCTATTCATTACATAGCTTCACACATATATAAGATATCCTGTCTTTAATCCTTAGTGTGGGCCAAGCTCCAAAAGGGCTGAATCATACCGGGGCGGAGGTGATTAGCTGTTAAATCAATTACTGCTGAATATTCTGCTAATTGATGAATCCTCCATGTCAGTTTCTCAAGCAGCAAAAAATGCCAAATATTCTCTGGTTCCAGAAGATTTGAAGATTTTTCTGTCATTATACTTAGATTTTTGACTGTGATGGTTGCTTTTAAAGGATAGTTTCATAATTGATCTATCTTATCTCTATTTATCTTATAAGTCTGAATATCTGAAGTTTTCCGTTTCTATATAGCTTTTCTCTTGCAATATACTTCAAAATGGGAAAACAGGGCTACTATAAGCCCATTATGATGAGTTCTCTTTGTGTCTCTCGTAGTAGGTCAGTATGACGAGGAGGAGCGATTACAGCAATTTAAAAAATGGGATACAATTTCATAAAACTTGAAAGATAATGACGGTATCCTATAACTATTTTCAGACGTTCTACACAATCGATTGATTCATCGAAAAATAATTGTACACCTCCCAAAATACAACCTTGAAATTCTTTGAAGTGTCACATTAAATATGTCTACATTTATATATAATAATACTGTGGTGGTGTTGTAGAAAATGAAGACAGGCAGACATGATCTGAGCCCTTTGAGTCCAGATTTATTGATACGGCTGTGCAGTCACAGAGCATGGTGGCACACACGGCCGCCTGGCCGGGATTGGGACAGTGACGCACGCATGCATGCACACACACACACACACACACACACACACACACACACACACACACACACACACACACACACACACTCTCTTAGTCCGTCTGTCTTTTCATGGATGTAGTCAAGGTTTTCTTTTGTTAGCTGACTACCGTTTATAATTCGACTTTGATAATATTTCTACTTCTGTTTATATATATATATATATATATATATATATATATGATAACATATTCAGTGTTATCAGCCTAATGTGTTGTATAAAACATATGAGAATGTAATCTCTTAAATGGGAATAAAAATGCTGATATTTATTTTTTCAGCTGGGATAGGCTCCAGCGCCCCCGCGACCCTAATGAGGATAAGCGGTATTGAAAATGGATGGATGGATGGATATTTATTTTTTTATGAGGATTTGAGAGCTGTTTACCAGCTTTAAACAGTCCACTGTATCACTTTTTGTCTATTTCTTTCTCTCTCTCTCTCTCACACACACACACACGCTCTCTCTCTCTCTCTCTCTCGTCTCATCACACTCACATCGATAGAGCAGGTCACAGTGAGGAGATCAGAAATGCACATTAAGTATTTTTCGGCAGTTTCTCACGCACACACGCTTTACATCCATCTAACCTTGGTCACTAGAACAGTTTGAGATCCGAGTGATTCACACTAAACAAGAAAACAGAGTATTAAACAAACAACAATTAATCTGTTCTGTAGTAGCAGTTACAAAACACCATGTTTAGAGGTCTGAACATGTCATAAATACAGCTATGTTTCTGATTATGATTGGTATAAATTATTTTTAAATAGTCATACAGTGTAGGCTAACACAGTAGCAAGTGGAAGATAGAGCAAACTACAAGACTGTACATGTGTTGGTCCCTTTGAACAGAAAATAGATTCTGCTTTAAGTATCAGGCAGGCTATTTAGGGCACACAATACGTGTTGTATGTGTTCTATTAATAAATATACTGTTTATATGATTGTTACACTTTGAATGTTCAGTCTTGAGTCACTTAAGTTGTTTTTCTGACTTCAGAGCTGGTGGAATAAAACATATGGAACACACGCAGGGACAAATGAACCAGAGGAGTGACAAAATGATGAAATAAAAATGACTTTTGGACAATCCAGCGGACAGTACACTAAAACAGAAAAGAGCTACACAGCGATAAAATAGAGTTTTCTAAATGAAAAAGAGCAAAATAAATCTACCACTTAAATACTATATTTCTGCAACATCAAACTTCAGACTTTTCGACAGTGTCTAAAATTAATGTCTTGAATGAAGACTCTTCAGTGTGAATAATTGTAGGAAGATACAAATGCTTTGTTTGACTGTATCAGCACAAATTCAAATGACATCACACAAGTTTTCCTCCATGTGAAAGGTGTGAAATGGAAAGTAGACATATATAGGCACACATTCAGCCAGCTGTCTTGCTAACCACTGACAGTATTTTTTAAGTAGAAAGATGCATGTGGTTACATTATGTGATAAACTGCTTTATATATTACTTTCCTGTCATAATATAAAAATGAGTAGTGTGTATTAAAACAAAGAGGCTATAAAATCATTCCTACGGTATTATATAAATGTTTTGATGCTGGATTATTCACCCTCTTTGAACCCCATATATACTTTATGTTTTAGTCTATGTACCAGTACACATATGTACTTCAAAATAATATGCCAAGAACCTGATCTTGGCACAATAAATGGTGTGATTCTCATACCAAAAGAATGTAAAACATAAGGAAAAAGAAAATATAAGTGCAAAACCTTCGGGAAAACATATCCATTATTAGGTGAATACTGCCAACATGCTTCTTTTCTTTCAATGAGTGTTTAGTGTTTAGTAAAAGCTGAACCAGCGTTACAGAGGTTCAATATGTTACATATGCACAGTAAGCGATATTTGCATTTCCTATATACGCAACATTACAAGCCATAAAATCCTGGCATACAGACAAGAAGCAGAGACAGTTTGGACTCATAACCTCGGATGCATCACAGAAGCATGATGGATTCAACTGGCTAATAAGTGTACAAGCACCCTGTAAACACGTCGATTAAAACATTACACCAACAACCTCGTAGGCGAAGTTGCTGTAACATAACCGCACTTCAAAATAAAATACATATGTGAGCTTTTCCTCTAATTCAGCGACAATCTTGACTTTTTGCTACAGATTAAATACATATAAGAAGGCATCAAGAAGAAGTCTTTTGACAAATAAATGACATACAGTGCGAGGCTATTAGACACATCTAGTGCATGATTCATACAGGACACAACAAATGCAAAACAAGTAAGATTGTTACAAAATAAATTTTTTTGTGATATGTTTGAGATGCAAAAGTTGCATTCTAATTTTGGGACAATTCTCACAACAGTATCTTAAAATATACCCCAAAAGAAAACATCTGTTGATGAATTGTTGAATTGTAGGATTTCTACTTCTCAGATCCATACAAGCTGTCAATATATACAGTAAAGAGGACAAAAAAACACAAAAACAATACAAATATGGCCGCAAGGATCACAAATGCATTAGAATTGCACAAAAAAGTAAACATGTTCAGGGGAAAAATATGAGCCATGACTGGTTTCTTGTAGGAGTCTCAGCAAACATAAGAGACTCCCAACCGGAGCTCCTGCAGCAAAGGGAAAAGTAACATTGTCGACGCAGATTTGTGTTTAAGGAGTACTTTGGGATCCTGTACATACTGTGCAGCAGCTATATAGACGTCCCTCTTGTGAACATCTACTCTGCATTTCCCACAATGTATTCTTCAGTTAGTACCAAAATAAATGACTGCGATGCAAAATCTTTTTACCAGACAATACTTGTCTTGAGTGTCGACAGAGAAGCATAAAACAGCAGTGACAAGTGGGACTTGAATAGAACGGCTACATGACTGTGGTCTGAGATAAGTACACAATGAGAGCAAAGTGAATGATTGGCAAAACAATAAAAATTGAACAGCAACATTTTCAGTGTCTTTCAAAGGCTCTTTTAAGTGTGTGTCCCCCGCTCCCAAATCATACGGTCATTACATCTTCTTCTGTATTGTATTCATCAGGAAGCAGGAAGGTAGGAATAATGCACGTGGGTTGAGCTGCAAGCTCTGCATACAATAGCCTGGGAGCATACACATTTTAAAAGTAAAAACAGTTAATTATAGAGACAAAAAGAAAGTGAAGGTGTCAGTTTATTGCCGTCCTGTAGAGGGCGACGCAGTCCAACTAATGGCCTTTCCTCTAGTGTGAGTTTGAGTCCTCCATTCAAATAAAAGCAGGTTCAGGTCGACAGCAGCACAGTGAGGCCGTGACTCTTTACAGCTCGCTTATTCCATCGCCACCTCTGCTTCGGGAAAACAAACAAGGACTATTACAATTTAAGTGAGATGATAAATCAACAAACTGATCATCTATTAAGGGGAAATCTCCCTTGGAGGATGACCAATTCTCATGGATTATAATAACTTCTGATCAAGTGACAGAAAGTCTGGGCCAATGTTTCACACGATTAATAAGCTGATTAACAACTTATTCATTGCAGGTAAAACTGTCTTTGAATTAACGTTTAAACACTGCAAAAGCTATATGTCTTCCTGTTAGTACACATAGTATTAATGTACAACCTTCATGGAAGTACATTTTATTGCAGGAATATTGTATTCGACTGTTTTTGTTTAAGCTTGGTGTACCTGATAAACTGGCAACTCAGTGTATTCATTTGTTTTGTCAAAGGTTGTGGGCTGCAGGAATAAACTCACCATCGTCTCCTTTGTTCTTGTTTTCTTCACCCTCTGGAGATACAGACCCTTTAGACAAGTCTCCTGAAAAGTCAGAGTAGTCGTGTTATTTTGTCCCACTGATGCTCATTTAGTGATGGCAGACTATATCCAAGCAAGTGAAGGAACAATCCTCAAAGCATTCTCTCTCCTTTATGAAGTTTGTAAAAAAAAAAAACATGTTCTATCTCACCTGTCAGTCATTACAAACTCATGCTGTGCAGCCAAACATTGTTCACACCTTTGTTTTCAATTCTAGTTGACTTATTCCTGCGTTGACTCAAAACATTTAAAAAAAACTCTCATTGACAAAACAATTATACTGGAAGCTTTCGGGGTCACCGTTTTAATGTGTAGCATCTCAGAAGTATTTATCGGCTTTAAAAGAAAGTGAATGGGTACTAAAGGTTGGGAGATGAACAAATCTAAACTGTATCGCTGATAATACAAATGAATGATAGAAACGTTCTGTGCAGCTTGTGTGATCACTCAGGTATGCATGTCAATGCACTGCATGTCAATGGCCCAACGTCACCACATGCTGTGGGATTTCACATAGTAGGACGTACCGTTCTGAAGTGGAGGATTCTTGTGTGTGGCGCTTCCAGGCTGCGCTCCCTGCTCTGTTTCCCCCATGTTACCATCTGGTGGTCTGACCTCCAATGACTCAAGCTCCTCCCCCTCATCCCCCTCCTTTGATTCAGGCTGTTCTGGTTCTGTGTGGACCTCCTGGGGCTCCATAGCCTCATCCTGTTGGGCTTGCTCCTCCGCTTCCCTTTTAGCTCTCTCCTCCGCCTCTGAGGTCACATGAAGGGCGGAGGCAGGTTAGCATATAGTGTCTATGTGCATTAATTCATCGCAGCTTTTTTTTTAATACTGAGAGCAAGTAAATGTTGAGGGAGTTCATTTGACCGTTTCGGACCAATATTGACTGCAATAGAGTGTGTGTGTGTGTGTGTGTGTGTGTGTGTGTGTGTGTGTGTGTGTGTGCATGCATGCGTGCGTCACTGTCCCAATCCCGGCCAGGCGGCCGTGTGTGCCACCATGCTCTGTGACTGCACAGCCGTATCAATAAATCTGGACTCAAATCTGCAATAAATACAATTCTGGCCACTTGGGGGCAGCAGAAACAAGCTGAAAATACATGTATCTGCTTTATGTTGACATGATAAACTAGCAGACTATTTACGCTTCTAGCTGTTACAGAGCAACATAAGCCTTCATTCAGACTTTTTTTGTTTCTACCAAAACCAAAGGAAAATATCTGACACTTTATTTGCTGAATGCTCCACAATATCCACCAGCTAACTGTGTTTGTCTGCTGTTTGGTGCAGAGCAGGTACTGGACTGTGGATTACTCAAGCTTTTTGTGGACTCTATTTGGGAACAGATATTGGTAATAAACTGTTAAATGCACATTTATGTCTCCCTTATAGGCTACCAAGTCTACAGTTAGAAAATTAAATTATTTATCAATAAATGCTTCTTATAATAACCCATTAATTGTTAGAATACACTGTTAATGAATTGATTGAAGAGCGATATATTATAACAAGTGTCATGGTGGATACCAACTACAAGAATTTTACACAACATGACAACCCAAATGTTGTACTTATTAATGACTTATACATTATGTATACAGCATAATGATTTATTCACATGCAATACAGCAATTAGATACAACTTATAACTCCTTTATTATGGGTGTTAGAAGGTAATGCCAACTTACTTATGTTACAATTATTAGAAATATACAAATATTCATATACAAACGGATGCCTGTGGACATACCGATCACTGTGTATCCCACACTAACATAAGGCGTAATCCCCCTCTGAGTGAGCTAAGAGCTTTGCAGCTTTATTAAATAATTTCCCCGGATCTCATGATCTGTTTTTACCAGAATATTTACCAGAATATTAGTGTCCCCAAATCACGTCCATTTACCTGTATATTATATTTGGTTGCATACTGGTAATCTGTACCTTTAGCCGCCTGAGCTTTCCACCTCTCTCTGTTCTGGTACACCTCTTCGTTCCACAACGCCTTGAAGTTCTTCAGGTCCACCGTCAGCAGAGAGCTTTGTCCCGATGAGCTGCTATCAGAGCTCTTCACACTGTGCCTCTTGGCCTCGTCTGAGCCGAGACTGTTCAGACTGGACAGAAAAATGAAGAGCATTAAATGTTGCACAAGAATAAGAGCCTACAGCTATCGCAGCTATGTGTGGCTCTACGGACACAGTGGTGCTTATTGAGCAAAGTGCTAATGGCAGCATGCTCACAAAGAGCAATGCTTCAATGCTGATGTTTAGCATGTATCATGTTTATTTTATTCACCATCTTAGTTTAGCGTACTATATTTGCTGAACACATAGTACTGGCGCTGATGTGAAAGTATGTAGTTCTGCAGGAATTTGGTCATGAACCAACAAATTAAGATTTTGACCTGATGGTGCTAGACGAAAAGTTAAAAGAGCACTCCCCCTTTTTTACACATGAAGGTCCGTTTGTCTCTCTTTAAGAGTGCTAAACTCAGCCAGTGTGGAAACAGTTTAATTATGTTCTTGTTGTTCCGGAGGGAGCTTGACAAACTGAATTTAAAGATGTGGGCATGTACATTGCGGGGGTCTGATGAAAGATGCTGTCAAGTTGCATTATGAGGAATGTGGAGTCAAGGGTTAATTAAGCTTGACCCATACTTAGGACTAAAAGTCAGCATATCTCACCCTCTGCTTCTTCAATTCTGACCATTCTTTTTTCAAATATGTCTCTTGTGGATGCCACAACTTGCTTGAAAAACAAGAGCTTTCAAAGTCAGAGGCACATCGAGAGAAGAAGAGAGAAAGACAGGTAGAGAATCAGAGGAAGACAGAGAGAGCATAGACATAGTTACAGATGATTAAAAAAGCTGCTCTAAATGCTGAGAAGAAACAGCCCAAGAAAACCCATTAGCACTCAGGTGTGTACGAAGACAAGGAGACTGCACATGTGGCAACACTATCTGAGGTTTCCACTCGGTTAACTTCGACTGGAGGCCCACTGAGTGATGCTAATGACTGCTGTTGAGGAGAACGGGGAGGCTGATATTGATGTGCAGGAGCAACAGAAGATGCACAACCAGACTACCAAAGTACGGCTGTATTTCCCGACTTTCAGTTCACTTTAAAAAGGATCTTTCTCTGGCTAGTTTAATTAACACAAGAACATGGTTTCAAAGCCTTGCATATTCCTGATTTAGTACGTGGTTGGAGGAAAAGTACTCAGCCAATTAAGTAAGCCGGTAAAGACAAAACCACTTTGCTTTGTATCTCAAGAGGCCATTGCGTATGCTGATCCAGCACTGAGGCCCACTCTTGATCAGGGACAACGAGTTTAGCATCTCTAAAATATCAATTTCAAGGTGTGTGGCTCTGCCCGATGAAAGGTGGAGACATTTCCACGCACATAAATGGATTACTCATGGGAGACTCATCTGCTGTTCTCTTCCATTAAATATGCGGTTATTGCAGGGGAGCTGTTGAGGTTTAATCCTGTCATTGAGCGAGCAGTTACTCAGACAGGTATTAGAGGTGAAGGGTAGAAAACGGTAGGGTGATTAAAATGTACTCAGATTTACATACATTTACCCACGTCCATCTGCTCAGTCCTGCTACGGAGCAGCATAGAAAACATATCCAAACTTTTAGTTTCCAAATTATTTCTCAGAGAAAGTGCTGCAGCTAACCTTGAGCGTCTGAAGCCGGCAAAACCTGAATGGGAGGCCTCGTCGATGAGAGGTTTGATGATGCGTTCCATCATGTCCGTCAGCACGGTGAAAGTGGGCACCACGATGAAGTCAATGAACCCTGGTGACAAAGATATCAGCACATTCAGAACATAGTGTCATCTGTTTATACATATTCACATTCTTTATCTTAGTGTTTGAATTATGTAATGCATACTTGGACACAAAAAAAGCCCGGAAAAATGACTAACGCTCCAATTTATGAAATTAAGATTTAAATGTATTTCCAGAATGTTATAAAATCAACTATCAAATCTTAGATACAATATGAGATGAAGTCCATATGTGTTAACGTTGGCAATAAAGCTGCCAAAATGCAGATGGCAGAAGATCTGAGCTGGTAAAATCTTTATCTTCATCGCCTTCAATTACTACTCTATGCTGACAGCTATTAAAGGATAGGTTCAAATTGTCTAAGTCTATTTTAAAACAATACTCACATGCCTATATTTACATTGTAGTTAATCCTCCTGGGGCTACAAAGACCTGTCTCCCTAATGCAATTTTGTTATAAGAGATGAGGGACAGAATGCATTGTCGTTGCTTTGTGCAAAAATGCATCATAAACATGAGCCTGTCAGTATTAATGAAGGATGAAACCTTCAAGATTTGCTTTCACATTTCCAAGCGAACAGCGGGTTATTTGCAGACTTCAGGCTTTCAGCCAAAATATACAGGCTGACTGGAGCTGTTTGGGTTTTACTACCGCTCGCTCAGTGGTCCTCGGATTCTAACTATGAAGCTCCACCATCTAGGTTCAGTTCTGGATGTGTCAGGGACAGCTGTCACCTTCCGCTCCTTACATGCATGCTTCTGAAAATAAAGTTTCGTTTTCACAGGAAACATTCACTTCCGGTCATTACATGCATATAGTCTCTTTTAGAAATAAAACTTGAACGTAGGTTTACTTAGTTTGTCGGTTTACTTACCAAAATGTTATCCTACTCGAAACCTTCTTGGATAATATTGTGGTTTGGGCTAAATTAAGTGTGTTTGTTACGTACATCAATTTGGTTTGTTCCGTAACTGGTGTTACTTTAGAACGTAGCAGTAAGTAAGTAAGTTAAAATAAGGCAACGTTGTCTTGGTTTTACACAGGACACAGACCGTGTTCTCCTGGGTGAAAGTTCTGTGATTGTTGATTTCCGAATAATACTCAATCACTAAAAAAAATAAGGTGGTAAAGGACAGAGCTTTGAGGTCTTTAAAGAAAAGAGACATTATTAATCATAAGTCAGTTCTCTCGCAAGGAAACTGTTATACTACCACTATCATGGGAAGCACAACTACTCATGTAAGCCTAATAATATAGAAATCCTTTCCAAAGGAACATTTAATTATTTTTCTGAAATAAACTCATGCATGAGCAGAACCTGTGTACTCATACAGATACACTATTATGCTGGTGGTGTATTTTAACTCACCGATCTGGGACTGGGCCACCATTGTGGACTTTCGGTCGCAGAGCGGAGAGAACGGCAGCCCAAGCTCTGATTCTTTGTCCCCCTGGAAATACAGCAGCTTCCTCAATAAATGTGTCTCATCAAAATGTACCCTACCCTCTAGACAAGCACATAGACACTTGTAAACACCGCCATTGTACACCATATGCTCACACTTCTATCAACAGGCTCTGGATTGGTCTGGCCCCTACCACAACAAGTGCTTTGTGCCACAAATGCCTTTCATTTTCTCCTCTGATTTGTCACAAAAACATGAGACGTAGAGTCGGGAGGCAATGTTTTTGAAAGGGGCTATTTATTGGCGATTCATATCTCGAGAGATAAACGCCTTTTGAAAGCAACCACAATAACAATAGCTTGGATAATGAGAACAATGTGGATTAATAATGGAGAGGATGAAAGCAATGTGGCACCAGTTAGACCACTGTCCTTCTTGTTGACATTAACAAATCCACAATCTATTATTTAGAGACAATTGCATTGTTTTATCAAAGGGGAAATGCTCTACATTTTAATCTGCCATAGGGCTAAGGCAGGGGGATACATTTTAAAATGACAAGGAACAGAGTGTCTGCAATGCAATCAAACTTGTGAATATGACTGCATATCTCACTAACCATATTAAAACAATTATTAACTGATATCATCATTGTTTTATTCTTGGTGTGAAAAAACCTAACACACATAGGACTACATTTTTAAAAGAAATGGCTTTTGTTGGCAGCCAGTACAATCCTAAACACCAACACTCATGAAGCGGCTAAAATCAATTTTTTGAAAAAAGATGAATCATTTCAACTTCATCTTTTTGCAATTCTGAAAAATCTAATGAGAATACATCCTCAAGAATTAACTTTTCATCTCAACTTTTGAGCCGGAATTGTCCAAAAAGTCGACACAATTATTTATTTTTGCATCTAAAATTCCACAATAAGTGGGCGAACACCAGCTGCTGAAGAAGATCACATGACACGACCCAAAGCTGAAGAGCAGCTACTAAGTGGATCGTTTTGTCAGCAACATTAATAATGTCTGCATTTTATTCAGGTTTTTTGTTCAAGGGCCCTAAAAGTGTGCCTTTCTACATGTATCTGAATCTCCCGTCATACACTGGACCAGCTACCCATGCATTACTCCGTGACCTGGCCAGGTACACCCACTCACCTGTCTGAAGAACTCTTCCAGTAGGGAGGTGGTCCAGCGGTGGTGGAGGTCATAACTTTTGGCCGGGTGGCTGATGTCTGCTGTGTGCAGCAGCAGGGACAGGGCTTTGGGCTTGTCAATGCTGCAAAAAGAGACAAATCAGAAGTGAGATCCAGCCAAATGGTTTTATTTTAAAATTTACCATAATAAAGTATTAACATGAAAGTGAAAAGTGCTTTACAAATAAAATGCATTATTATTATTATTATTATTATTATTATTATTATTATTATTATTATTATTATTAACATTTCCATGGGATTTTAGGTTCAATACACCTCGATCTGGTTGGCCAAACCCTTGCTTAGTCATTGTTCTGGAAAAAAACTACATTATGAGTTCAAACACATATTCGAGACAAATCTGCAACAAAGTTATTGAAAAATACCAAACGAGAAAGAACATTTCAAAGGCCCTGAGTGTCCCTGAAAATAGTGGGGTCTATCATAAAAAAGAAAAATGGAAAAGAAATGAATGTGGCACAGCTGAAAATGTTTCTACAGCAATTGGTTTCACACAAATAGTCTGAGCAAGAACAGTTTCCAATAAAATGTGGAAAAAGGTCCAAAGGACATCATCCTGTACATCATGCTCAACATGGAGCCTAGTTGCAGGGGGACACATATAAATATTGGATACAATTCACCACTAATGGCTGTACAGTTATGTTTTACACTTAACATTAATTAGGATACCCACATGATTAGGCTAACTCAGAATACTAAATATTAAAATGTCAAACTATTGACAGTCAAGAAAATGCTACAAAATAATTATCTACAAACTATCATTAAACAGATGCTGAACTATACATAGATATCTATCAGCATGTGCATAAATCACACATGCACAGTTACCTAAAAACAGAATAAAAAATAAATAAAAAAACGTCCTCTATTACGCAAATCAGTTTTCTACACTGGAAGCATCTTCTCACCTCATCAGACATCGGCGCTGTCTGAGATATCACTTGATAACCATATCAAAATATCATGTTTAATGGACTGATGCATGAATAAACGGACACAGTCCAATATGGAAAATAGGCCCACAAATGAAAACACACGCACACACACACACACACACACACACACACACACACACACACACACACACACAGCACAGCACAGCACAGCACAGCACCGCTTCACAGCACAAGGTTAAATAGAGGTGAGAAGGACTGGCTCAAATTTCCCTTCATTCCATTTGAGTCAGATTGAGTCTTAAAGTGCACTCCAAGCAGCCCTGGAGCAGACTGGTTTGAATTACTTCACATTAGAGTCTATTCAGCATTACAGCCTCCTGCGGACTGCAATCTCGTTTATCTGCATGCATGTATGTGTACCTTATACTATAGCTTTGTGATTGCTTTCCAGTCAGCACACTTTGAAATGTGATATATATATTTACAGGTATAGAATATTGTTGAATCCTACTAAATGTTGCCAGGGAGCTATTTATCTCCACATCATTGCTTTCTGAGCAGTCTTTCTAATTGTGAGTGCTGCGCAGTGAAAAGAAAACCGCGAAGGTCAACGGATTTCTGCATCAGCAGTGATGACTCATCACGTCATGTGATAGCTTGCTTGATAGCTGTCTTTTATTTCTGTTTGCAAATGACAGCTCTGGGTCTGCATGTAGAGCAGTCCTGGTTATCCGTCCGCGTAGAGGCGGCTGTGATTAGGAAGTTCTAGCATTCAGTTCAGTCTGGTGACCTCACCCCGCAGCAAACAACAAAATGCATTCATTTGAAACATATTCACTTCCTGTTGTAATACACCTGGTCTTCCTCGAACAGAGTTCAACCTGGCTAAACTTCAACTCGCTGAATTATGTAATTTCTTTTATTTAAAATTGCGGGCTAGTTCCGCCGAACGAAGTGAGACTCTCGCTTTGACCTACAAGGCACAGGTCACGTGAGAGACAGAGACCGAGAGGAAGACAGATCAGTGGGCTTGTTTACTTGTACTGGAAAAAAGTGGATACGCAACTGTTCTTGAGAAACGCTTAAAACATTTACATTAAAGGGTAACTTATACGACCATGCAGAGGACATTTAAAGTAAATCAAATATTGGCCAACACTCGGCAATTGCTTATGACGGCAAGTGGTTTATATGCACCTGCTTTGAATGTTATCAGCTGATTGAATGGGTGTAATCAGCGGTTATCAGACTCGTGAATTTGTGTTAGACGGGGCCTGCTACACCTAAGTATGTTCGGCTGTTATCATCTATTCACATAGTCTATAAAACAAGAAGACGATGCCGACCTCTAGTGTACGTAATAATTCAGACGGTAGCTAAGTAGGTGTGAGTTAGGTGAGGCGTCAGAGGCCATGAATGGGACAAACAAACAGAATAGTAGTACTTGTACTGTATAATGCATGGTGTTTGGTACTATTTGGCCACAAAATCCTCATTCCATTTCTATTTTTCATTTGTTGTAAACAACACCTGAACAGATATCTTCCCAGTCCATCTGATGAGAACATGAATGCTTGTTGTGTTGTGAATGTCTGAGTGCACCCTCAGGGCAGAGTTAATTGGGTTGTAAACAGCTGGAGGTGAGTACAGTACACAGTGGTTGATGGGAAGGTTAATGACGATGTACATTGCTGGGAGAAGGGGCGGGCAGTGTAAACAGTAGTGAAGGACAAGTCAACTGACCCCTCAGGCTGTTGTAGGAAGTTCTTCATGGTCTTAACTTGCTGGAAGTGGCAGGACATATCTGTGGCCAGCACCATCTCTACCACCAGAGCCCGGAGCTCTCTGGATGAAAGAAAGGAGAGGAAAATATGAAAAAAAGCCATGTACTGTCAAACTCACAAGTAATAAAGCTGACTTATTTCTGAAGTTGATCAAAGTAAATGACAAGACAGTGTTTGAGAGCTACTTATAATATTTTCCCTGACAAGTTACAGCTTATGCTGTGAGAAATCGGATTTCAGCTGTCTCTTTTAATATATTATATTATACATATATATATTATATGTGTATATTAACAGTTCCATTTAGCACAAAGTTGTTGGACCTTGAAAGTAATCCAACTTTTCAGATGTTCACTCCACTGAGCACATTTGTTAAAAAATGTTTTGTAAAAATAAGAGATGAGTTCATTTTGCTTGACCTGCCTGGTTTCCTCATGTCTGCCTGTCTACCGGTCTCTAACTACAGACTTCATCTCTGTCTCTCCTCCTCATGTCTGTCTCACTGACCTCCAGTCGTCCTTGGAGAGGTTGTAGAGGATGTTCATCTCATCGTCGTCCTGCAGCAGGCGGTAGGCTGCGCTAACATGGTGACTCTCCAACACTGAGCGATCATTGTACAGGATAGCTGTGTCCGACCTGCCAGAGAGAAAGCAAAGCCATCGTTCTACAGGTCGATATGGAAATAAACAACTAAAAGAGAAATAATTGATCCATGGATGTGGCTCCGTCTTTTTAATTGAATTGTGTATCCCTGACTTAGGAGGCGGTCCACTGTATGAAATACTCTTAAGGGACAAAATCGAACAAAGAACAACATTATAATAAGATTAATAATAATAATAATAATAATAATGCATTTAATTTATATAGCGCTTTTCGTGGTACTCAAAGACACTTTACATAACATAATTATAACATCATAAATATTATTAATTAATGAATTAGTTAATATTATTATATTATTATTATATTATCTACTGTACCAATAATATGTATAAAGCAATATTCACAATGTCAAAGATATACAGGTTTTTCACAATACAAAAAGGATTAAACTAAAAGGTGTCTCTCTCTCTCTGAAATGTATCATATATAGAAATGTTATTTACATTAAAAACATTTTTTTACATTTTTTTTATAATCTGGACAATTGTAGGAATTTACTTTAAGTGTGACAATAAGGATATTTTATATTTGAGAACCTTTGAAGTATTATATTTACAAATAGAGTAACTTCAATTATAATTAAAGCAAGGGTGTGTTCCAATGTGTTCTCTCAAGCTCCATTTTTCAAGAGCAGAGAGTTTGGAGTTCATTTGGACTCCCCTCAGTGTTATTACTGCAAATGAAAACATTGATCGGGTGAGTCAGAGCCATGCATTTATGATTGAATGATCCATTACCTTGTCTGAATATGGAAGTTGTTTGTGGTCCCCGTGTGCTCGTAGTCGTGCACCGCCGCCGCAAAGATCATGGCAAAGATCTCAAGCTCAGTCAACCAATGCTGCAGGCAAAAAAAGAGGAGAAGAAGAGGAGGAGGGAGGGAGGAAGGTGGGGAGTGAAGTGAACATAATGAGGAGGAAGTATATGGAAGCGAGATGGGGGGGGCGCGGGGGGGGGGGGCGACATTGACAGGAAAGAAGGTAAGTAATGAACAGAAGAGGAAAGAATGGACAGAAATTAGGGAAGAGAAATGAGAAGCCAGTGAATGGAAAAAAGGCGAATGGAGAGAATCGTACATAACGACAGAAAGATGTAGAGGAGAAAAGTGATATAAAGGATGCATAGAGAAGTATTTGGCATAAGGGATACATTACCGTCAGGGATAAAAGGAAACACATAAGTATAAGGATAAGAAGAGAGAGGTGAGGTCAGAAAAGCAAAAAAGGAAGCTTTAAATAAGACAAGCTCTATTGAGAATCGCATTTTAAACTGTCACTTTAACACTCCTTCCTCTTTTCCTCCCAGACAGCGTCTAAGTCTCTCCCTGTTACCAAATATAAACGAAAACCTTGCATTACAGGACGTATTGCTAATGTTGCTCATTTCTGTTTGTATCCCTGTGAGGTATGCTTTGTAATAATGGCTATAATAGAAAATGTACATGACATGATGTAAGGATACCCGGAAAGCTTTTCTATCCAGGTTCTTTAGTTCAAATTAAAACCTTTTTTTAGTGACAACAGAAAAGAAGGTAAGTTGTGAAAGTAACAGCGACTCTTAAAGGAAGTGCTCAACGTGTTGGGGAAAGCACTTATTTGTTTTATTGCCGAGAGTAATATGAGAAGATTGATACCACACTCATGTCTGAGTGATGAATATGTAGCTACAGCCGCGGGGACGCATCTACCCTGGCTAGCTGACACAAACAAAGTGATATAATGTGTTCATTTGTGGACTGGTGCTGGTAGTCAGATATTCTCACCTTTAGACAGCGCTGGCTAGCTGTTTTCCCCTGTTCCCACTCTTCATGCTAAGGTAAGCTTAGCTCACTGGCTGCTGGTAACTTCGTAGCTTTGTAATTAATGTACAGACTAGAGCTTTTTTAAATGTAGTCTAAGTCTTAGTCCTGAGCTAAAAGAAAATGAAGCATGGACGCTTGTTGTTATATTTTCTTGTAAAAGTAATTATTTAATTATAATAAGTGCTTTTTATTTATAGGTGTTCACATTTAACCACATTCAACCACATTGCAACATCCACACACCTGTGAGTGGGAATTTTCCTGTGATGTGTATGCATCTGAGTGCACTCACGTACACAGAGTGGGGATTTAGCTCAGGACGCCGAGTCGATAATGGTGACTAATCAACAGTGGGGATGGGGGAGTCATTAAGAATAGGGGGGTGGGTGGGGGCAAGATGGCCGAACCATCCTTTAGTATTTTTTCTCATGGGGCCGGCTTTATGAATGATTTGCTGATTGTTGATTTAATGGAGTCTGGAGGGCCTGCAAAATGATAGATGCTGTTCTCTTGCTCTCCCAGGAGCATGTGGTTCTAGCAGTAATGTGGTTTACTCTGCAAGGCACTGCCCAAAGAAACACACTATGTCGACAGCTGTCGCAGCCACCTTATTACGGTGATTAAATAAAAACACTGCAAGCGGGGGTGGCCAGCTGGTTGGCTGCAGTTGGCTGGTTGGAGACTTTGAACTCGGCTGTTGCGAGGCTAAGGATTGTTTGTTGTTGCAATGAATGCAGCATCAGAAATACCCTAAAGTCACACCAGTGGGAAGCAGTGAAGTATGGGTCACCAGAGGAAAAAAGAACAAAAGCAACATGAAGTAGATGGATAGAAATTAAGCGACGTTGAGGTAAGAACACCAAAAAACAATGACCCTTAATAAGTGTCACATTTTGACAGATAATTTTAGTAGAGTGGGTTGATGTTCACAAACCTATCCTGAGAAAGACAGGCTATCACTAGAAGACAAGCTACAATAAGATTGGCATACGGCAGCTGACAGAGATGTTCTGAAAGTCATGTGGATAATATAGACTAAGCTTTCCCACTGGGAGCCAACGCTACGCCTGTTAAAATGGGTTTTATAGGTGTCTAACGTGTAATTGTACAGTCTAATCCTACTCACCACCATGCCAGTCTTGAGTAGCAAGTAGTGTACAGTCTGTGTGACATCAGCAGCGTGCATCAGGTTGTGGTAGGGGTTTTTATGTTTGCTGTATCCCACTTCTAGGGCCTCCACGAATGACACCACCGCAGAGATCGGGATCTGATGGCAGACAAAACAACGAAGACAAATGACTGCCAGCTAAAGATAGTAAGAAACTTCTTAAAGCTATTGAGAGATTTCAATGATGTGTGCATGCAATTTCAATACACGCACAGTCCCCGCAGCATCTGAAATTGATGTCATAAAATCATGGATCGTGAATCATTTAGGCTACTGCAGACTACGATTACATATTCATGTCAGCTTCATTGCCCATGTCATTTACTCTAAGAGGCTGTCACTTAAAGTGAAGTGTCCTCAGCTATAAGATGCTGTGGAGATTCAGATCCATCAGTATCAGATGAGATACTGTATGTCCATCCCCCTTCATAATAGAGTCATTGTTGAAACACAACACGATCCAACACTTATGAGACCGTGAAGTCAGTGTGCTGACTTCCATCAAATCAGGCTTGATGAAGGGGAATTGTGAAGGTTAATGTGACCTATACTGAATATTTATATTTTCTCATATATATATATATATGTGTATGTTCTATCCTTGTGGCTTTACCTTGAAACGGCTAATGAGGTCGTATCTTGTCAGCAACTCGTAGAATATGAATTTAAGTGCGTGATCCCCGCTGGCCTCATTCAGAGCGAACACGTCAAACGACCACTTGTCCACATGCTGTGAGGGGAAGAACATTTTAAAATAAATGTATTCATCTCTTTAGGGGGGAAAAATGGTAACTCTGGGTATATTGTCTTGATTATAGCACAGGTGTACAAAGTTGTAATTTCATATCGGAGAGCTTTCGCTTGGATGTATGTGCACATGTTTATACCTTAAGCACAGATATGACAGAAGGGGGGTAGCTGAGTCCCACCATATTGGAGGTGCGTCGGTACATCCTGTTTGGATGAGATGAAAACATGAAATGAAGCTCGCTGCTGAGTGTAAAACACCAAAGGTTACCACAGCAGCCTCGAACCACGGCCTGGAAGGTTCCCCACCAAGACCTTTTTCACAGGCATATTTGTCGAATGTGAAGGATAGAATATAGAATACAATAACTTCCATGAATGCAACGTAATATAAAGCGTGCCATTTTGTCAGAACAAGAACTTTTTTCCAAGTTTAAAATGGTGGACACCTCATGCTCCATCACTGTTCCACCTTTTCATTTTCATCCTCCCTTTTTCCCAATCTTTCTTCATTTTAAATGTCTGAAAACAGACGGCCCTCTGTAAAAAGAGATTAAGAAAGATTACAGCTTACATGTTTCAGGCTTACTGATTTGAACAAATGCACGTTGCATGTTAGTGTGTCTTGGAGAGGGAGCCATTTGCAACTCTCTGAATGATTGTGTTTAGCGGGGCTTGCCAAGGCTGTAATGGGCGACTCAGGTGATCGAGTGACTGTTCAGAGAATACAAACACATTTCCATCCATCCATCCATCCATCCATCCATCCATCCATCCATTTTCATTACCGCTTATCCTCATTAGGGTCACGGGGGCGCTGGAGCCTATCCCAGCTGACATAGGGCGAAGGCAGGGGACACCCTGGACAGGCCGCCAGTCCATCGAGGGCACATGTAGGGACATACAACCATTCACTCTCACATTCACACCTATGGGCAATTTAGAGATCAATTAACCTGCAGCATGTCTTTGGACTGTGGGAGGAAGCCGGAGAGCCCGGAGAGAACCCACGCTGCCACGGGGAGAACATGCAAACTCCACACAGAAGGACCGCTCCGACCGGGAATTGAACCCGCGGCCCTCTTGCTGTGAGGCGACAGTGCTAGCCACTACACCACCGTGCAGCCCAAACACATTTCCAATAGACTGAAATGTGAAAAGACCAGACCAGTTTTCAGTCCCACTCGTAGTGCTCTGGAGTTTTGAATTGTCTTATCCAGCTTCTCGGCTGCCATTAGTTTTAATTTAGTAAAGTACAAAGTTGAGATATTTGAGAAATACCCCACATTACCACATTACCAACAATAATCTAATTTAGACGATTCCCTCTCCCCCAAATCGCCCCCCCCCCCCCCCCCCCCCATTCACTTACAGCACTTACTTCTACCCATAGAATCTATTTATTGCATAATATAGATCAGTCAATAATTTATTCAAGAGTGAAGAGTAAAGTGAGATTTTAGAGACTGATGAATCGTTGATGGCAATAGACAATTTTGTCATTTATAAAATCTAATACATTGCATTGAGTGATCGTTAGATCGTTAAAAAAGTGTACATGGTTATATTGTGGTCACTAAGTAGCGTATACATTTCGGGCAATCAGGACACTCCAATGAAATGGCAAACAGTGAATAAGGCACTATTGTCTGCGTCTAACACTTAATTTAATTAGCAATTACTTATTACTGTTATATTATTAAGTGATTAATCGATTGGTCAATAACACATCCAACAAATGTGAAAAGAATTGTATTTCATTTTATTTTTGGCTGTCATTCATTATTCAAGGCCAAACTAAATATTGATAGAACCGTTTCAAGTCTGGGCTACACTTGAACAATGATAGATTTGTGACTTCAGTAGGGGAAGGACAAAGATGACAATCCATATTCATTATTTAACATTGACGACTACTTGCCGATATGTGAATGTGGCCGTGTGCTTGAGCATCACAAACATGTTACCTCTCAACAAATATGCCAGCCTGGACGGCGTGGACGATGCTGCGGAAGCGAGGTTTCTCTTCATTGCGGCGCAGCATCAGGCCCATCTGGCGCGTGAAGGTGGAGGCCAGCCAATCCCGCACCTCTGAGGGCACCGACTCTGACTGGATGTCACTGAGCTCATCTTCTGTGTCCACCAAACGTCTGGAAGAAGGGAGAAAGGAGGGATGTAAGGTAAAAGAGAGACACATAGAAAAGGGAACACAGACAGATGCAGATGCTTACTAAAATATCCAGCCCTTATTGCAGACAACTCAAAATCCCAGCGCTATCCATCAAATAATATCACCTCTTATGTAACATTAAAACATCCCAGGCCTTTTGAAACCCCATGATGGGGAGTATTTAAATCCAATTGTGTGACATACTTCTCCACAGCTACCCTGTTGTGTTGTCATGCACAGCGGATCAAGAGCAAAGCCTGTTGGTCTCCACCCTCTGAACTAAATACATGTTCTTATGGCATAGAGAAAGCATTCACATCACACTGATAATCATGGTGCTACATGGACTCTGCATCGGATAGTTCGTCATCCTTCATCTTGGAGTGGTCCTGCCATTGCTGGCCCTAATCTGCAGGGATCTAGATGACGAGAGGCTTACATAATTCCATAAGCCTGGTCATATCTCAGATTCTGGACCTGCACTACATTATTGACATACATTGACCTTGTATATTCCCTAACCGTCACCATATCAACAGCGATCATTCCATGACATTTCCATGACAATAGGCATCATATTTGTCAGTGGTTAGAAGTATTTAGGTTGTTTAAATAGCAATACAAATTTAATAAATACTCCATTATGTTTAGAAGTATTGCATCCTCTATCTGAAAAGTTAGTTGTAACTATAGTTTAAAAAAAATGTCCCTCTGAAATGTAGTGGTAAGTAAGTACAATACCTCAGTAAATTATCTTTTTAAGTACGGTTTCCAACGTGCCTGTTACACATTTAGTTATAACTTTAGTCTATCATTCGTCATAACGGTGTGTGATTCTGTAACCAAGCCGAGCACAGGATACCGATGATCGTCATCCATTTTCCAAAGTCTTGTTTTGGTTAGTGCTGCACTATTGTTCTCCATAAATGGCTCCATTTAAGCATCTTTGAGTGTCTAGAAAAGCGCTATATAAATTCAAAGTATTATTATTATTATTAGAAATGAACCATGTCAATACTTGTTTCGCTGAAGAAAGCTGTTGTCGACTTACCTCGTCTCCTCGATATAAACAGATTCTAGCACCAACGCCGCGTACTCCAGGTTCTTCTTGAGATCCGTGAGGGAAGCCTCTCCTCTCTCCAGTTGCTTCACCAGACATCGTAATCTAAAACAGAGATTCAACGGTCATTTAACAAATGGGATTACTTTCCTGCCATCGCTACACAATGAATTAATTGCAATTCATATTGGATTAATCTGGTCTGAGTTCCTGGTGTACTGGGCAACATGTTTTGTTTTCTTCTGTGTAAATAACCCACGTCAAAATATTTTTTGGAAAAATGGAGAAAAGAATATATTTATAAAATTAAAATGTGTCACTGTGGACCAGAAGGTTGCTATATAAGGTTGTCATCAGATAAACTGAATTGTCAACCACAGTTGTAATAAATAACATAAATAATGGCCGCATGTATCAGCTAGCTCCAGAGCTCTGGTTTCATGCATTCTGGCAGTTATGACAACTCAACATGTCTGCAGACTCTGCTTGGGCTCATTTGCGTTTCAAATTAAAATAGTTTTAATATTGCAATTCGACTACGTGGCTTTTCAAAACATCCATTCCATTTTATTGAATTGCATAGCTAGATTAGTGACACCTGTTCTGCCCTTGACTGATTCAAATTATATTATTGTAAGTAGACAGTAAAGTGATTTAGAAAGTTAACACAGCTTTCATGGTGTCAGAGATGTGCAAGCAATTACTGATTTTGTGCGTGACAGCTTCAACGTTTGCAAAGAAATACTGATAATCACCAAATATACAACTTAACTTTATAAAGTGTTGTATGTACAGTTAACTGATTACGTCCTTAGATGATACATTGCAGCATAATGAGGTTTGCAAAATATATTATGTGGTTTAGGTTTACCTGTAAAAGAAAAGTTTCAACATTGCAAAAGTGTAACTGAAAGAATCAATCATATGTTATATATTAACACTAATTTACTTTTGCCCGTAGATCAATATGTGTAATGTTATTCCAAATATGCTCGAGCCCTGGCAAAACCCCACAATATATATACACTGAAGAGCAAAGCAACTTAACATCAATTTCTGCACCCTGCAACCTCTTGCAGCATCCCACCTGCTGCTGTGCTGGAGGTCATGCGCTCCCTTTCACAGTGAATGCCCACAGAGGCTATGCTTGTTGTTAAATTATTAAGTAGAAGGGTGGAGAGAGTAGGAAGTTTCAGATGCTCTCATTGATTACATTCCCCGGCAGCAATTTTCACCAAGTAAATGCTGCAAAAGGTTTCTGTGAAGAAGGTTGGAAAAAAACCTCAATCTAAATATTCATGAATGTAGTAAGGCTCCATTTATTCTTTCTTTATGGCCACAATTGGGGTTGGGGGCTGGTGGATTGTGTGTATAGCAGTGAAACACCCTCCAATACCAGAAAATTATTATTATTATTATTTTGAATGTCAAATGAAACCCTCAAAAGTAGAGGGATAGCATGCAATTTATCTCTATATCTATCTGCAGAACTTCAATGGAAACCACTGACGTACAAATATCAATCTGCAGAGGATCACAAACATCATTCAAACACATTATCTGAGAACAATGAATGTCTCCACAAACGTCCATGGCAAACCGTTGGATATTTGTTGAGATATTTCAGTCAGGACCAAAGTGACAGACAGACCGACATTGCCCTCCGTAGTGCCATGTCGCTAGTATTGCATAAAATAAAAAGGCAAACGTGATTGCATGAACAAGATTCATCTGTTCCTTTGAAGAGAACCTTTAAAGTTATGTTCACTTGTTTGCAGAGGGAAAAAGGGGATCACACAAATGTTCACATTCAGTGTTACTCACCTAAATGTATGTGCGTATCCTTGAGGTCTAACAAATGTCTCAAGTTTATTTCCTTCATCGTAAATATTTGGAGGATTGATTTATTATTCTTTTTTTTATTACAATCCAGCAACGTTAACCTCCATGTTTACAAGCTTGCAGTCCTCTTCTCCCCTGACCACATTTGCAGCATATCTTGGCAGGTTACTGCCACCTGTTGATCTCTAAAATAATGTGACAGAAGGGATTCTACACTTGAAAGTACTACAGTGAATACCCTAAATATTATTTCTGACTGATAGCCGACCCTTGTTAATGATCATCAACCATTAACCAAAACCTTTAGTGCCATGCATGCAGTGTGCTGGGATTGAAGCCATAACAAGCCGCCCAGCAGCAACAATTACTGATGCACAAAACAGGCAACTGACTCCCCATTCATCCATACCAGAGAGTTAGGAGCCACGATGTTGCGAGCATTGCCATTTAACTTAGTTGTGAACATAGCAGTGCAGTGTGTACATGTTTTTGTGAATAAATATTACAACTCCTCAAGAACCAAAGCCCACTTCCTGTGTCTTGCTTGTTAGCCCTAAAGTTAGCAACAACTCCAGTTCATGTTCACTTAAGGTGGGCTGAGCATTAAGGTAGACCAGCCATTCTCCTGACAAGCAAATCCTTTTGAGCTTTGCTCAACTCGTAAAACAAAATGTAATATTTCTTTTAACCATTTCACTGATAGCATTGATTGGTCAAAATTGGTATTGCTGGTTTACGATTAGAGGGTTCATTATTAACATCCCTATGTGAAAGCATTTGTAGGTCTGCGCAAAAAATAAACAAAAAAGGGACAGATTTACAAACAAATTAAAAACAACCAGCAACGAGAAATCTAAAACCTCTCAGCTATTTTAAGAATCAGAAGGAAGTGAATGGATGAAGAGTAAGCTGCATCTCTGAAATCACAGTGCATGCTGGCACTAATGGTGGTTATTAAGAGCAGCTGTGTGCCAGTGAGCTTCCCTGCTAATACACTAGAATAAAAAATACCCTCCCTCAACAAAGCTCCTTCTCAGACTATAATCACCAATCATCACGAATGTTGAAATTTGATCATTTGGTTATTTGCTATGACTTAACAGCCTGATGGTGCTTGCACACTGTGCTTACTTGGAAAGCCCATGTTGAATGACAGTGAGTGCTTCTGTAAAAATGCTTTCTCAGGCTCCTTCATTTTGTTTGGTTAACAATAGACTAAATAGATAATTTTTTTCTAAGGGTTTTCTAGTGAGAATTAATGTTATTTCAAAGTGTTGAGATAAAAGCAGAAACAAATTAGAGAGAGAAAGATTTGTTTCCTCACATCCCTAAAATAGCATTCTGAAGGGAAAATCTGATACAACCATTCAACATGAAGTTGACTAAGAACAAAGACTTGTGATGACAAGCCAAGTGCCAAAACGTACAATAAATCACCTACTTTCTGTATGCGACTGAACATTTATACAGCACACACGTTACAAGCCGAGCACAGCAGAAGCAAAAATCATATGAATTCCCTCTAGCCAACATGAATACAAGCTGTTATTGTTCTCTCTAAAATATACAAAAGATAGATTTTGAGTGTATCATCCAAAGGTTAAACACAAAGGCTGCATATTCTCCTGAAATCTACAATCTCCACACATTCATTCTTAAGCATCAAGAGAGTGTCATATGCTCTGTACAGATAGTCCTATAAGACACATTTGTGATTTTGGAGTTATATTACGAAAATGTTGTGGCTACAACTCAGTTTCATAACGCAAGCAGCTGCAAATCCTGTCTATTTTCAGTCTGAACAACACTCTGTCATCTGCAAACTGATGTAGTTAGAAGGAGAGCTGCAGGAGGAAACAGGCCACAGCTCATAGCTGCAGTTCAGGGTCTTTGCTGTGTGCTTCTCAGACTTATGATGTGCTTTCTACAGTTTGAAAGCTCAATGTTTTACGCACAGCTAGTTATGGTTACTGGACAGGCACGACTGGTAAAGCTTGATGTGCTGATATCATGGTGTTGAAATCCACCTAAAGATCCTTGCATGCCTACTTGAACTGTCATGATGTGAGATATTAAGGTGTGCATGTTTAATATGTCATCACAAACCATTGGTCTTTATATGTGAACAGTAATGTGGCCTAACAGTGAGTCTCTCCTGACTGGAAAGTGTACAAGGACAATTTTCTCAAAGGTGTTTTAACTGCAGAAGTCAGAGTAACTGAGCTTTTTAGGTGGGGAATGTGCATGTCTGAGTGGAAAAGCAATGTTTTGCTTTGAGCAGAGTGTACACAAAATATGTAGCAGAAAAGTGCTGTACTGCTGAATATTGCTTTTTATTCCAGCGATCCCAGATGACATTGGGCAGACCATTCATGCTCACATCCACATCTATACATGTTGATAGTATATTTAATATATTCAATAGAGAATTTTCAATGTAGAGTTCCCAACTTACTTTGCTTTGGACTGTGGGAGAAACCCGAAAGACCCAGAAAAAAAACCATGCGAACACATGAGAACATGCAAACTCCACAAAGGAGGCACGTCTAGACCAGGTATTGAACTCTGACCCCTCTTGCTGTGTCGAGGTGCTAGCCACCACACTACTGAGCAGCCCTATTATTATTAAATATTATTATATCAATAATTGTTATTATTATTATTTAAGGTTAAGCAGACCAGTGACTGAGCCCAGCAAATACATGAGCCTCCAGCTGTCTGCATCTATATCTGAAGAAAGGAGATTTTTTTGTTTTCCCTCAGGGAGGGTGAGTCGAGAGCACAGAGAGAAGATTAGAGTAGGTATTCAGCAACTCCTTTATTCTCATTGCCGCCAGATCTTTAGCCTTTACAACTGCTCAGAAAGCAGTTGTAAATACAAAAGTGAAAAGGACTGGTGCCGAACCAGCCGCCCTGCAGTAGACAGTGGGGCTCCACAATGTTAAACCTCCCGACAGCTGCTGTGACAGCCAGAAGTGAACATGAAAAACAGAGAAATTAAACAGCAGAGGGTAACGTAGCAACAACTTTCTCCTTCCTCCAACAATTGCTTTGTCACTCGAGAAGAAAAAAACACTCCCTGCATATCCACAGAGAAAAACATTGGAACAAAATCAAATGTATTTCATTCTGTCCTAACTCATAATAAAAACTGGCTCATTTCTGCTTTGAGAAGCCGCAGAAACAGTGAGAACTTATTTCCCACCCAGCAGAAACGGAGGTAGAATAGATGGAGCTTGTTGAGCAGAGAGCGCTGCCAGGATGCAAAAATTGGTCGCCATCTGTGTTCTAATGACATTCTAGCGTAGACGGTGTGTAATCAATGGCCCGGGGTCAATGTAATCACCCGGGAAGATAAGCGCGCTTTCAGGGAGCACACACAGGTTTTCAGGCTGATAAGCGAAAAAGACCTGTAAAAACATAATGACTAAGTTAAGCAATGGAACCACTGATGCTGCAGCCTCGACCGTGATTTGTGACTGCAGCTGAGAAGAGGTTCATCTGTAATATAGAGTCCTGGGATGTCTACATTTTAGCAAGACAGATCGGGGAAGGCCGGGATCTGAGTCATGGTTTAATCTGGAGTTGGCCTCTGATCAACAGAAAACAGCTCAGTGTTGAACTTCTTTTCTGTTGTGAACAATCAATTCAACCCCACTTAACTTATTGGATTTCCTCTACATCAAGAAATGGCTTGCTGTTGGAAGAATAGGCCTACTATGGTGTATTTGAATGATAGAAACAGAAAGGTTTTTAAAGTTCTTTACATTTTTCTGTATACAATTGTTTTTGAAGGAAATTTAGTTGTGTAGCAGTTGTTCGATACGGTCTGTCCTATAGTAGACAAATAAAAAAATATCTTTTTAAATAAATGTGAAGCCAGAAGCCATACGTCTGTCAACTGACAGAAAATCAATGTGCAATTATGTTTCCAACTTCTCAGTTGTGATAAGTGGTTGCTTAATTTTGTCTTACGAGAATTTAGGAACCGTGAGACAAACAACACATGTTTGCCTTTGTATGTTACATTCTTATAAATGTACGTGTTTAACCCATTTTTCTATAAACACATAATAAAGACGTATTTGTGAAAATAACTTTTTTTTCCTACAAGGTTTTTCCACTTTTTAAAAAGTTTAAAGATTTTTCATGAACACAACACATGCTACAGTTGCTCCCGAGCAGCTATTTGTAAAGTCCTATTAGTTTACTTTTCTGTCAAGCAGTAAACATTGATATCTAAATGATTTGACCCTGCCATAAGCCCAAACATTTAACATAAATTAGCAGTAGATATTTCAAATGAGTACAGTTTGAATTGCATTACCACACCAGACATTTTCATTACCAAGCAAGCAAGTTAGTTATGTGAAGAATAGATGATTTATATGCATACAAGCAGTCTAGTTTTACATAAAATGAAGCTAAAAAAAAGCTTTTTGTTAGAATATATGAATGAGTTCCCTCTGAGCTGTTGAGGGTAAAATATTTAATATGAAATGTATTGTTGTACAATGCAAAATATTATCTTCAGATTCACAAAACATTTCTAGTACAGACAGTACAGGCCATTGTGTCCTTCCTCCTCTCTTATTCAGTGTTGCTGTGGAACGTGAGCTAAATGCTTAAATAGTATGCAAACACAAATGTGACACCCACACTGAACACATTGAGTTGGCCATTTAGTTTTGGGTGGGAACAGCAACAGCAGGCACTGGCTGAAGGTTTTTGCTGCCGTTGATGGCTCTAAATTAAATTAACTATTTTGTCACAGTGCAAGGGAGCTGCACTCTCTGAACAATATTGGTAACTCCTTTAAAAGTTCCGATATCTTTTCTAAACAAAGCTTTTCCCGTGGGAAGTTGCAAATGACAGATGTGACAAGAATGGCGGGGGACAGAAGAAAACCTTAAAAAAGATCAGTGGTTGGCTGAATGCAGCCCACTTATGTCAGAGACTGCCAATCAAATCCACAAGATGAATGTAAAAAAAAAAGAAAGAAAAACTAAATAGCAGAGAGAGAAAGTCCTTTGTCCATACTGTAGATTCAGTATCTACCTGTTATACATGGCACCAAACAGAAACCCACAAGCTATTTTAAGATATCATGCAGTCTATTTTTTCTGTCATCACTGAAATTAGCAATGATGTAATACACATTTCACTTAAAACTTTACTCCAGTTTTGGTTAATTTAGCAGATGCAGTACTGGGTTAACTCTTCCCAATGTCCCAGCAATATTGGTGTTAATTGTTTTTAGATATTACTGCTGGGTTACTTACCCAAACTTACATTTTGTTAATTCCGACCAAGTGTCTGACACAACACGCTGATTTAAAACAAATCTGTTAATTTAACAAAACAATGTGACATTCAATGTATTATTAACAATAATGTATAACATGTGTATTTAAAAAGAGCTTGAGTAGCCTACATTAAAACAGGTAAATACCCAACATAAAGAATAACCCATTTTCTTGGGTGGTTTTGTACTCTGTAGAAAAGCAGGAATTGACCCTGGGTCATCACATCACTCATCCATTAGATTCCTGCTGTGGAGGATGATGAGATTTCCTGCATACATATATTGGAGATACCTGGCACGGGAATGTGTTTTATTGCACGCATATGTTTTTATGGTTGTCTGATCTACTTTATAAGGAATGGCGCTCTGTCACAAGGAGAGACGCCAGCGTGCATCAAAGATCTTTAGGAGAATTGATAGATGAAGGTTGTGTTTGTATATTTTGTTGACTCGCTCTCGTCACTCTAGACATTAGCGGATTTTAAGTTGCCATGACGGACTCAAATAATCAATGTATCAATATATACTAATAATGGTCAAAGATCTTGGTTGTGTAGCATGTACATAAAACAGAGACTTACACAAGTAACAACTTGACCTCGACCTTGTATACCACCACCTTCAGTCTCAGCTCCAAGTAAGCCTATACAGTTGGCTATAAGTTGGCTATGCAGTTGGCTATAAGTTGGCTATGCGTTGGCTATGCGTTGGCTATACAGTTGGCTATACAGTCAGCTATAAATTGGTGATAAGTTGGCTGCACAGTCGGCTATGCAGTCGGCTATAAGTTGTCTATACAATCGGCTATGCAGTCGGCTATACAGTCAGCTATACAGTCAGCTATAAGTTGGCGATACAGTTGGCGATAAGTTGGCTATACAGTCGGCTATAGAGTCAGCTATGCAGTTGGCTACAAGTTGGCTATACAGTCGGCTATACAGTTGGCTATAAGTTGACTGTACAGTCGGCTATACAGTTGGCTATAAGTTGGCTATAAGTTGGCTATACAGTTGGCTATAAGTTGGCTATAAGTTGACTATACAGTCGGCTATACAGTTGGCTATACAGTTGGCTATAAGTTGACTTTACAGTAGGCTATACAGTTGGCTATACAGTTGGCTATAAGTTGGCTATAAGTTGGCTATACAGTTGGCTATAAGTTGGCTATAAGTTGACTTTACAGTAGGCTATACAGTTGGCTATACAGTTGGCTATAAGTTGACTTTACAGTCGGCTATACAGTTGGCTATACAGTTGGCTATAAGTTGACTTTACAGTCGGCTATACAGTTGGCTATACAGTCGGCTATACAGTTGACTTTACAGTCGGCTATATAGTTGCCTATATAGTTGCCTTTAGTGCGGCTGAGAAGCATTTGCTGCCAGTTTAATACCCCAGCTTACAGGTGCTCAGGCCTCAAGGACCTGACCCAGAAAGAGCATAACTGGGAGACCAGAGTAAGAGCTTGGCAGGCAAACCACAAAGCTCTGGACAGGAAGTTGAAGAAGGAGTTGGCCAAGAACAAACAGTGGGAGAGGAAGGAAGGCCAACCTGGCCAATGAAGAACAGAGGTGGGAGACAAAAGTCAAACAGGTGGTGGACGAGAACAAGAAACTGGAGGAGCTCAGTCTGAAAATGTTAAAAAAGAGGATAGGCTTCTTGTTTAGCAAGAAGAAGACTGGCGAGAACCAGACAGCTACAGAAAATAAAAAGCAAAATGTAGAAGAAGAAGATAACAAGGAAAGAATAGTAGGAGAAGGCTTAGATGAAAAAGAAAGACAAATGAGGAGAAGATAGAGAAAGAAAAGGAGGAGAAGAAAAAAGATTTTTGAGCTGGATGCAAAAGAAGCGGTGAAGTGGAGGAGGCTGCTGTTTGTTCTACTCTACAACTGTTTCTCCCTCAAACTAACTCAGCATCTCCCTCTTTCCATGCACCCTTCCTTTACTGCCGTGGAAAACTATCAACCTCACTGACCCTCGCAGTGTCAACACACACACACACACACACACACACACACACACACACAATAGAGAGAAAAACCACACATACATATTAAATAAACAACCAAAGTGACAGTAGTCTGGTTACTACATTTCTCAAAATGTGCAGAAAATTAACAGTCAGACTTCACTTCAGATCATTTTGCTCCAACCAATAAAGTGTGTGTATGTGTGTGTGTATGTGTGTGTGTGTGTGCATGAGTCACTTATTGGTGAACCAATTTCTGTATCGTATACTATGTATACTTCAATTTTAGCTTTTTGATGACTTAATGATTCCATGGCAGTATTGAAATTAAACGTTGTTGTAGTGATTGTTGATGCATTATAATCTGTGGCTGATGTTTGTGCAGGTTGAATGGTACTTTAATGCAGCTTTGGTAAGTTTTACTCACTGCAATATTTCTGTCCATGAAGTTCAAGCATATTTAAACCATTTACTTCTTGCTGTCATTTAGAACCCATAATGTTAAAAGACTGCTTTGGGCAGTTTATGAAGTGGGTGTTTTCGGTGGAGTCAGATTTGTACTGATATATATATGCATGATACATATGCACGTATGCAGCATTAAGAGTGTGAAAGTGAAGAGCACAATCACTTTATCAGCAATATGACCCATTTTAACAACATATAAAGAATGATGTGACAGAATTGGAAACGGGACAACAATCATCTTTTTATGTGTCAATGGTCACATCAATGTGGACATAGAGATGTAAGCCGCTCAAGAAAAACAGCAGCAAATTCCAACATGCACATAGTGACTCAATGAGAGGCGATGGACCATTTGGCAACCACAGAGGTGGGTGTTTGATTTACCAGCAGCCAAGTCATCATTTTAAAAGGTTGAGCATTCATCTGCCATATGGGCTTTTAGTATCCTGCTTAACTCTGAAGTAAAGCATCATGAAATTGTATTGCAACCCAAGAATGTTAATTCAAGTGCAGTCTGTGGTATCCAGATATGGTTTATTTCACAGTAGATGATCAAAATGGAATGGAATATGATTTTGTTTAAAAAAAATTGTCTGAGAACATTAGGTTTTGACAAGAGATCAGAGAGTCTAATGAATATAATAGGAATGGGTGTAAGTGTGTGAGTTGTTGTACAGCTGTATGTGTGTTAATGAACAAGTGCAAATTAATTTGTGTTGAGTACACAAGAATCAAAAGCATTTTCTAAATCCAAACTACATTTCCTTTTAATCCCAGTAAGCAATTTGAGAGTTCTAGTTCTGGTCATTTGTAGTGCAGGGAAATAAAACAAAGCCAAAAGCTTAACTCAGCGAGTTAGAATGTCAAGCTTTGTGAACCTGTGTGTGTGTGAGTGTCAGCAGGATCTGGTCTTCAAAGTGACACAATACACACCAACACACTGCTGGCATAATTGAAGGAGCATTTTACACTTGCTTGGAAAATACTTTTTAAGGAGGGATATTCAAAAGATGATCTCACCTAATGCGTGACTAAGAAATGAAACTATGATTAGAACACATGGTTCAGGTGATGCACTCAATGCAAGTGGCTAATCTCAGGGTTAAGATTAGGAAATTAAGGTTGTCCAAGAAATGGTGTTAATATATTACTAATTGTTATTACCGGATGCGTATCAATTGTATGATCGTTTGAGTGAAGGAATGATCAATGCACACAAATTGTAGAATGGTGGTTTGGTTTAAGTGAACTATTGGGTCAATCAAATGGTACTTTGGTTAAGGTTAGGAAGATATGTTGGTATCAGTTCAATTCTAATATTAAAGAATTCAAATAACGTGTCCTGTCTTGTGCTTCAAATCCCTTTTGACTTTTTAATATTCAACCAAGACCACGATCTTTCTCAAACTTTAACCAAGTGCACGGAGAGCCTAAACATAAACATAAAACATATGTCACTTTACTTGCTATGAACAAATAATAATTTGCAAAAGTGTCTAAAAAGTATTACCATTTGGGACTTGGAAGAAACATTCATTACTTTTTTTTAACGTTGATTTAAAATGTTTCGCTCAAAATGCATTTTCTATTGAAAATAAAAAAAGTTCAGTAATTGACAGGATCAACTTTGTACAGACAATAGACAAGTTACATTTTGGGTTGGGGCGGTATTAAGGCATTACGGTATGACAAGGTATTTAGAAATCCTGCAGTATGATTTACAATACTGTCATAAACACAGACACTCTGGTCTCTGTGATGGTGTATTGATGTGATGTTATGGCAGCTGAACTCAGAGAGATGGCCCATGAGTGTTTGGCTCTTCTCCAAACTATAAAAGCAGTTAATAGCCACATGATTTTATTCAGCTGCCAATCTGCCACCAGCACCAGCACGTCGTCTCCGTTCAGCCCACTGATGTGTTGGTGCTGTCGGTATGTGTACAGTTTTTATCTATTTGTCGGTGAATACATGCAATGCATAAAGTGCGACTAAACATCATATTGTAGTAGCCCTTTACAAAATCATGTATGTACGTCTCTTCCCTTTTTCCAGGGTGAAATCAGCACAAATATAATCACTGTGAAAAACACAACTCACCTAACATGAATGCATGAAATCTAAAGAAGGCAGACGTGGCCAATTAATGTTGTGACCACATCATTAATTAGCAGAAGAGGAGAAATGCATAGCAATGGAGAGGAGGTCAAATAGAACCGAACAAAGTTACAGAACAAATGCGACCGCACTGGAATGGAGCGTTGCGTAATTAGGGATTTAATGGCCTCACTAATGACTGTACTATTGTCTGCCTTTTATTTTAAAGTGGTTTGAGCAACACATTATGGAAAAGCAAAGTGTTTTTGAAATGTGTATGTGATCTGTAATCATTTCACATCACAGTCACACAGCAGTGCCAGAGACACAAATATTTGACATGCTTTGTAGGACCTTTATTCAATAAAATGGCGCAATATGATTCATTCAATAAACAGCATTCCAACTTAGAATGACCACCAATATGGAAAAAAAAACAGTTAAACTTTAAAAAGACACAATTGTCGAACATCAGCTTTGTGATGAGGATAAAGTGTATTTGGCCCTTTTTTTTTGCAACGTTTGCAGTCAGTAGCCACAACTGATAGTAAAGCTTTTAAAGGAGTTCCAGTGCAATGATAGCTTTGACATATATTATTACATAATGAATAATGATCTACTTTAAACATGTTTCTAGTCTGCTGACAAACTTGTGACTACCTAAAATATCTAAAATCCCCTACAAATGTGTGCTATACTACAAAATAAGTCAGCAGTGATATATAAGTGAACCACATTTTTTATATTAGTGTGTGAAGTCAAGCAAAAAACACAGGTCTCTTTATATGCAAAACATTACATACTACATTAACTTTTTTCTCCAAACCATAACACCATTGTTTGCAGGAAGAGCAGAGAGAATAACATCTATAATCACCACTGTGAAGCAACACACAGTTTATATTTGCATAAATAGCTGGAAATATACTGCAGCAACCAGATAATGTTTCTGTTATTCTCTCTGTGATACTTCATTAACAAAGCCAGCTGAGTGAAGCATCTCAATCAAACATTCAACACACTATCACACAGGAAGTCAAGTCTGTTGGTCCTTGGTGTGTCATCAGTGGCCTGACGAAACAACCCAACTGCACTAATTGACCTCACCGAGTTACAGCTCCGATTCCAACAATTCACATGAGGAAATGGTTATGGAACATACTGTATCCACTATATCTACAGTATGACACCATTTACCTTGCACCATATGTGTCCGTATAATGTCCACTCTGAATAGACCATACAGTATTGAGTGTCCTGGAGAGGATTAAAAACCAAGCGCCAAAATAACAAATAAACACACCACAGCATCTCTAATCTCGCGTACAAATCCGCAACTTGATTTCTCTCCAGCGACCATAACTACAGTACTAGCTGTGCTGTCAAAACACGCTCTCTCCCATGACATGTGTCAGCGCTGGAAAAATAATCCCTAACGCTCTGTGGGGAACGAGTTATATAACCTCAGAGATGAAAAAAATATGCATACAATGGCCAGCGCAGGTCTATATGAGACAATGGGAGAAAGTGTATGTGTACATGAGTGTAACAGTATGTCTGACACAGTGAAGGTTTTAATTAGCCTACTGGAATTTAATTAAAAAAATGAAAAAGGTTAAAGTTGGGATTTCCTCGAGATATGGATACAATTTATACTCACCAAAATGTGGGTTATAATTAAGGGAGGAGAGAGATAAGAGATTGATTGTGAGATAGAAAAATCCTTTTAGTTTACATATATTTTGCAAATGGCTGAACAATTCACATTGGGAAACAGGATTACTTGAACATTTTTATTTCATTATATATTTCTTTTTGTTTTGTTTTTTGTTGGCCAACCCAAAATGTAGCTTAGCACTGGTTGCCTGGAACAAAACACCAAGGGAACTTTTTACTTTGGATTTTGGATAATTGCAGAAAAGGTCTGCGGCATACACAACTTTATGATATTTACACATTTTGTTCAGCAAGATAATCTTCAAGTGAACACCAATTTCGAACACCAATTTCGAAAAATAAATAAAAACCTAATGTCAGGCTATAAACCAACAACATGACGGTTGCATTAGCGTGAGTATACATACCAAGGCTGTAAAGGCCGACATCTCATATAAATAATCAGGTAAGAAAATATTGATGAATCCCTGATCATGCAGTACACACAGTTTAAACACAGATGTGTGCTTCTGTACTGTTTGAGAATGTGGCCCATTTGCTTTGTTGAGTAAAATCAAAATGAAAACTCCAAAGGGGACCTTCAATTTTGGAAAATAGTGCGCTTTAATATTTTCTTTTGTAAACTGGTTCTCCTACGTTGTTGATAAATGATGTTTGGCCGTGTTTTGTCAGTTCATTCAGAGTCTTCTATGTCTCTAATTTATAACAAGGTCATTACATGCCAGTAATTCACTAACACCAATATAATAAGGTAAAACCAGATTTGAATTCCCATGCCAGATGAGTCATACAGGCTAGAGATTAAAGAAACTGCTTTTTCTGTTTGTGTTAGCCACGAAGACACACAAACACATACACATACATCTGTACTGACACTCACACACAGTTGTGAACCTGCAGGCAGTGGTAAGGCTTGCAAAAGCAATTGTGTGTAAGTGTATGTTTCACTGCTTCAAATCCTTGCAAATTGTCTACACAAATCACAGTGGAAAAGTGGTTCCTCAACCCCAAACTACAACCAGGGGGGCCTTGAGCAGACCACTTAACCCCCAGTTGTCTCATCAATGCTGCTCATTGGTCAACAGTAAAACAAAAATAAACTGCAGGCAGCTGCCAAAAGTCTAATGATGTTAAGTAAAGTGTTGCTGAAGACTTGTACTTGTTGAACCCAGAACTAAAGGCACACAAAACAAAAGACTCACATTCTACAATTAGATCTAATTGCTGTGTAACACATTACATTTTTTAATGATCTCAGAAAAGCGATCCACCTGCAACACTGGTCTAATCATCAGATGTTATTTTTAGGGTTCTTTCCTTCACGGATTAGCTAGCACCACAGTGGATGCCAGCAACAGGTCATTGCCAAATGCTACTGCTAAGCTAACGATTACACCATGGATTTCCCCCAGCCTGACGGGCCTATGTGAGTACAGCCAACTCAAATCTCTGAACAATAACAACCGCTCTCCGGCAACTGCGATGTGTAAAAAGGTTATCTCGTGCTGTGGAAAGTGAAGATGAATTGCTAAAAAAAAATGAATTGCAGATTGATGACTTTGGTAAATAAGGTGAAGTAGCACAAATCATAACAAAGCCATCGCACAGGCATAGATGGAGGGTGGGCTGCAGTGCTAGCAGACAACACGGAAAAGAGGTTGTTTATTGATAGGTATTTGTGCATGTCACAGTCATTTCCTCAGCTGATCGTAGATTAGGTGGAATTAAATTAGACTCTACTTCACAAAAGGTCTGTTTCAGTAGCAAGTAGTAGTGGCATTATTCAAAAGTTTGGATGTGAAAATGGAGTACATCAATGATTAATGAAATATGTATATGTATATATATATATATATATATATATATATATATATATATATATATATATATATATATATATATATATATATATATTATAGATTCATGAATATACTGTTCAAATGGCTGTTTTTAGCAAAAGATTTGATGTGGTGTGGCAGGGACGACTCCCGAAAGCAGGGAAGGTAATTCCCCCCAAAATGTCTTGAAAGAAAATTGAAGATATACCTTTAGAAATACTGCAAAAGAGTGGACCCCCTTCCTGGGTCTCTACAGGCATTTATAACCATGCTATCTCAACACCTGTAATCCCAATTTGACTATATTCCTCACTACCACATTTGGTACCGGGTCATTTTATTTTAATTGGACGTTTACTGTTATAATTGGACTCCCTGTTGTTCTTGTCTTGTTGTATGTCTTGCACATCTTGATCCTCCTACACCTCTGTTTCTGATGACCACATCACACTCTGTTTGTCCTGATGCAAGGGCTCCTTCACCTCTCAGAATTTGAGAGACTTGAGGAAACCCTTTCTCCTGTGCTGCTCTCCCATGTGGTATATCATTTCACTCAGGACAGTAATCTCTGTCGAAATCTCACACTTATTGGCCAAATCACTGCAGCTCAAGACTTGCTCTTTTTTCAAGCTGTCTGGGGCCCGAGGTGGTGTTGTCTCCTCCTCCTCCCAGGCCGGAGTTTCATGCAAGAGGACCTTGTTTGTGTCCACCATAAACAGACATCTGACATATTCAGAGAGCATGCTCTGAAAGGGCCAGCATTATGGTGGAAGTCACTGACCTGTTTCTGAGGTGGCTTTTTGTCTATGTGAATGGCATTATGGTTGTGCGAGGGTTTCATTGTGGGGCGAGCATTTCAGAGGTTCTACTGAGTTGATGGCTTGGCAGAGGGACTCAAAAACCTCCTCATAACAACTACTTCCTAGACAGTGCACATACAAACACACACTTCGGGTGAGGGTGAGTGTGCCAGTTTAGCTTTTTTCTGTTATTAATACATGCTGTGTATCTTTCTTTTCTAGCCTTCACATGAAGATTACTGTATGTTATAATGAAAGACACAAGACATAGTCCCAATTCATCTGACAACAATTATTCAGTATTGCTCTCACTCTTTCCTCTGTTCCTCCCCTCAGCTTTCACTTCCCTTGCTCGCAGAATTAATTGTATTAAGAATCCTCAAATCATATTACATCATAATCCACAAAAAATGACTTTAGCAGGTAAATCCGATTTTGTGCTGATTTAAATGCCCCTTTAAGGAATCTACACAAAATCCAGACATTTCCCCTATAGCAACGACAACAGGATACAACAACCTTATAAAACAGAACAAAGTTTGAGAACTCTGAAGTATCCCAAATAAACTACACCTGGCAACTTTGCAGGTGTTCTTGACAAATGTGGGGTTTTCAATGAACCCCATACACTATAATTATGTTGAGTAACACTATCAAAGGGCAGAGTGAGACCAAGAATCTGGAAAATAGGGTGAATATGTAATTATAAGAAAGTGTGTAAGGTGTACTGTTATTTGGACATGTATTGTGGGAAATGTACACATTGAATGCATTCCAGCTCTAACACGATGTACAAATAGCAACAACTACAGCAGAGGATATAACAATATATGAGCTGCAAGAAAATGCAAGGTTTAACATTTAGTGGGACCCAGGGAGGGTTCAACTGGGGAAATTGTAGAGCGATTATGGAGCGTGACAATCGACTTTGACTGTTCTTTTATGGGTTATTTAAGTATGTGTGTTATTTCGGTGATAAAGACCCAGAAGCCCTGAGAAGTTCAGTTTTGAAGGTTATCGATAGATACAGAGGTGGGTTGCGGAAGGTAATCACATCCCTGAAGGAAAAACAAAATGGCATAGGTGACTTGTGGATGGACACACACATAGGAGAGGTAGAGAAAACAGTGCTTTCAATTAGATTATCTGTTTGACTCCAAGCCAGAACAGATGTAAAATGCTCTGAGTCTATCAGAGGTTATTATGACAGTAATCCAGACATAGTGATAGCCAACTATGGCTGACTGTGTCATTTTGTTGATGAGAACAGGTGTCGAAAACAAAGGCTGTGTCCTGAACACGGTGCCCTATCCTCTTGAACTGAATCAGATATGTTCATTATATTATTCTGGTTTATTCTAAAACGCAAAGAGGAAGAGAGAAGGAGATATATAGAGAGAGAAGGAGGGGGCATGATAACACAGCTATCTCTGTCCTTGTCGCACACACACACACATGAACACACAACCACACAGATGGATCAATAAAAGCTGAAAAGAGGTGCACTGTGGTGAGAGAGGTCATCGTTGCTCCGTCCTTCAACCTCTGGACAAACAAAGACATCAGAGTGCACTTTATATGGCAATGGGCCACACCACACAACCCAGAAGACCTTGCAACCGCAGTTTATCCCCAATGGATAATTATTCAGTCCATTTGGAGTGCCTCACATGTGAGCATTTCAACACTCGTAACTGTCCCTGGTAACATGGGAAAAAATAAACATACAAAGATACCTCTTGAATTAAGAGTTTGTGTCATTGGGTATTTGTACACAGTTGGTACACGATGGTCAGCACCCATAGAAAACGGGGGTAATGAAACTTAGGCATAACATACAGTTTTTCAATACACTTTCAAACCTCTTTCCAAGCCGAAGGAGAGTATGAATTAAAACATGCATATTTCATAGAGTATTTAAATAATTTAAATAGGTTGTAAAAATAAATCATTAATGTATGTTCCTCTCCCATTCATTATTTCACTATATTATCAACTCCAACTTTTCCTTTTTTTATGATATTCTTATTTTTAAAACATTCATCATTTCATTTTCCATTTCCCATAAAACAACATATTTTGCTTCACTTAAAGCGACAGTTGTGTCTCGAAGCCCCAAGCAGTCAGGGAGTTAAGTTGTCAGTCCATCATTCTTACTTTTACAATTTAATTGCTTTGTTGGAGCAAATCCACCCTCAAATGCTAACTTTAATCTTGCATTTCTGGGAACAAATTGTAAGTTATTATGAAAAGAGGATAAACAGCATCAGCTTCCATTGAAATTCCAGAAGTAAAACACTCTGTCAGCACTCATAGATGCATCTATGAATAAAGCGCAACTACTGTAAATAAAGACATTGATGTTGCTAGTGAGTGGTAGTGGGACTACTTTCTTTTTAAATGACTTTGTTCTTATCCACACCTGTCAATCAAGCAGTGGTGGAAGAAGTAGTGAGACGACACTCGGCAGTCCGCGAACTTGTTACTCTCGCAATCAATATTAGCTGCTGAAATCTTAATTAGTTTAGATTCATCTGACTGCTTATAATAATGAAAAGGTAGCCATGTGCAGTAATATAGAACATTTAGGATACAATACATTGAGATGCGGCGAAAAATTGAATTTGAATGCAAGAATCCTAACCGAATTGGATTATGGGGACAGTGAAGATTCACACCTCTGTACTTTAGTACTGTAACTTGAGTAAATGTAATTAGTTATGTTCCACCACTGCAATCAGATGTGCATAAGAGCATGCACTGTGAATTCTCTTTAGAATTCACCATTATTTAATAATCATGCAGGGAGATGTCCATCACTTTATTGTCCTTCAGAAAACACAGTATATGTAGCGCCTTGAAAAAAGTACTTTTTCTTGCCTTTGTTCAGCTGTGGGCTATAAATATGTAGCCAAAGAGAGCCGAAGATACAGTCACTCCGGGGTGATGTAAAAGTGTTCTCTATTATTACTTCACATAAAAGTCGACAGATGGTTTTGATGCAAGTTCTCTCATTGTATATTGGTTACAAAGAGATGATTTTTCCCTTCTTTATATTACATTTCCATGTAAAGCTCAAAACTGTATAATGTTGCAACATCTGCTTTCAACTACACTGTGTTATTTGTGTTCAATGAGTCAAGAGAAGAATTAAAATCTCCCTAAACCCTACTGTGTTAGCATGTGCGTGTTACACTGTATGTGTCAGGATATTAAACATGGTTGAGGAAACGTGTGAGGCAAACAGTGTGAAGTCCCCATGAATTGAACTGTGGTAAAGTGAACTACTGTGCTGAATGTTTATTTTCTGGAGAAGGATGTTTATTCCAGCCTGTCCGAATGAGCGTTTAAAAAACGGTGACAGAAAACAGAGACCTAACTGCGTCACTGCTGGGATTCACAGCATTTCTCCTAAATGAACATCAAAGTAGGAAAAAAGCAGGTTTATTCACATGGTCACACATTCATACAAAGCAATGCGGGAATAATCACAAACTCAGAAAAGCCCATATGAACATTTGCAAACTTGTCACACTCTCTGACGCACACAAACAAACACGCGACTGAAGTGTTTATCAATCTTTCCATATTTGACCAAAAAGCTTTCTACCAAGTGACAAAGAACATGTTTCACTTTACGGTGCCAAATCATTCACCGTCCACTGTTTACATAACAGCTATGAAGCAGCAAGCTGCAAACCACCACATCGCTAATCAGGCCATTATCTACATGGCTACTATCCAACAGTCTCTGAATGCATGCTTAACAAAACAATTAAGAGATGGTGAGCCCAAAACTTGCTATAAAGCTGCGTAAAGCCGAGCGGAGCTGCAGATTCAGGAGATAATTCCCTGGAAGTAGCTAATGAGTGAGTCATCCGGCTTCATTCTCATCTCTGTTGAAAGTTGCATCACTACAGGTCGAGATTTGTTCCCAGATTGATTTAGTTCTGAAGTTGCTGTTAAAAGAGAGATAATTGTACTGTTACTGAAATATTCATTTTGTAACGTGTAGCTTTAAAAGAACTATTAAATTAATTGTTATCTATGATATATTCATTTAATAGTAAATTAGTAGTTTTCAGCGGTTTAAAAAATGCTATACCGTATATAAAGTTTATACTGAATGTATTATGTTCAGTGACAATAGTTTAATTGCTTACCGCCAAAATATCTGATCTTTTTTATGGTTATGTGTAGAGGCTGGCAGCACTTAATGGTTTAATACAGAGAAAAGTCTGCAGTGACGTGAGACACAATGTGTTTATTAACATGCAAACAAAACATCGATCTTTCCCTTGCCTTTCCCAAATGGCTTGTGTGGCCTAAACAGAGCCACAAACTGGACTTGAACTGGAAGCGATCACCTGATCTCTTCTGGTGTCAGAAGTACTACATCCACCCCGACTACATCAGATACTTAAATTCAGCAATTCATTCACAGTCTCTGAACTAAATCAAGACCATCACCACAACATCACATTTATCTCATTTGTTTCCGAGTTCTGGTCATGCAAGATCACCCAGAGCTCATTCCGTTGGTACTCAAATTGGCTTTCACTGAGAGGCTCAGTAAACATAAACATTGCCTAGATCCATCCATGCATTCTTTCTGGCTTTATCCATCTCCTGCTCTAGCAAGAAAAGCCCATTTGGCCACAATGGTCTTTCACAGAGGCTGTGGGCCACAGGAGGTATTTGAATACACTATATGTAAGGTCTGCCACTAGGACCAGAATGACTGGGTTAGCTGGAGATGAATGAGGTGAGATGATAGATAGCTGAATGGAAAGAAATGCACATGCAGCACTCTCACACACTCTCTCACACACACACACACACTCACACACGCACACACACACACACATACACACACACATACACATTCAGTAAACACATTCAGTAGACAAAACACTACAGGACACGCATATCCTATTTTTTGCAATCTCACACAGTGTGACTAAATATTACTCTCTCTCTAGGGGGGAGGGGGAGGAAGGATGGATATAAACAACCAGATTAAAGAGACAATCTGCCCCATAAATCTGCAATATTATCTGCTGCAGGCGCAGGAAGGGGAAGGCTTGTGAGCTGGGCTGGCACCAAGAAAAGCCGGTGACGTTCCTGTTCTCATCTCCCCGTGTAGCTCAACTATAGGATAAAAGCCTATCATTTAGGTCTTTGTAATCAATCTTCAGACTCACAATACACTTAGCTCAATAATGTCATTCTGAGGTAGGCAAAGAGAGAGAAACTAATCAGTGTAGAAGCCCTTTGTTGCGGAACGAAAATGCAGCACTTTGACGTATATGCTCTTTTGAAGTCCAGCAAAGTAAAACAATTGTGTGCAGCTATTGATGGGTATTGTTTGGTCTAAATAAAAAATCCATCACTATTCCGTGTATAGAAGCAGCTGCTTGTCCATAGGTGCACATGTTGCATGTCTGTGAACGAGTTGCATGTGTCCAGGTATTTCATATCAGAGAATGTGTATCTTCTTTTTAGTCTGTGCATATGTACCGATGCACAAACTGCAGGGTGTCTGAGACTGAGATGGTTACCTCAGAAAAGCACCTGATGTGGAGCGAAGGGGAAGGAAAAGGGAAAAACAAAAAGATCAGTTGAGAGGAATGCAATTACCCCTCTAATCATCAGGTAGTAGAGGAGGAGATGGGGTGAAGGGAGGAAGGAGGGGAAGAAAGATCAGAGTGAGAAAAGAAACTGCAAGTGAGGAATAATCAGTAGTGTATCCACGCTTTTAACCACAGCAACAAAATCACAACATTTTCCACCTAAAAAAAACGGGTTGAATTACACACAGAATGACCACATATAAATATAAAAACACCAAAAAAGGAGACATAACTCACCACAAAACAATTACAGAAGAAACAGCATGTTATTAATGGCTGAAAATAAAGTCTGAGCTGCTGTCATCCGCAGACTGAAATCAGCCTCTGTTTTGTATTACAAAAGCTCTACTGACCAAGCTACTGGTGCTCCATCTGGCTCGTTTACACTTTAGGCATACAAGAGATTTATTGCGCTCCTGAAGTGGCAACTCATGACCGAGCTTCAGCCAGCTATTGTACGATGAAATAACAATTTTAACTAGTAATAATATCACTTAACATGTTGTCTTCTTCTGCACTATATCCAAGCAAATCGATTTCAAACTAAGACTTAGTTGGCTACAGCTGAAAGATTGTTCATTTAATTGTTGTTAATTTGCTGTAGAACGCCTGGGAGATTAGGGGAAAAACTAGAATTACCGCCTTGCGGCCGTATGCGTCGGCCAATCAGTAAAGGTGCATTAACATCCACGTTGTTCAAAAATGCCATCACTTTATCATTCATCTATCAAGCTCCTCAGGCTGGCTTAGGTTTGCCTTATAATCTGTACACTTTGTTAAAATTGTGGTGATATTTGTAAACGACAAGACCAAAATGTGTTCTCGCTCAAAATTTGAGAGAGATGTCTTAAGAGAAATTAATTTAATTGCAGTTGGAGTGCAAATGAATAAAGTAAGCATGAAGATAGTAATAGATAGTAGTAGAGTAAGTCTAGTCTGTCACTTTAAATGGATAAACAGTGTGCAGCATCTTTATGTTTTAAGTCATTATCTGAGCTCATCGTCATCTTTATTGTAATTCCTGGTCCTTATTGCTCAAGAGACAATTATTAATTTGGTTCATGACGTGCATGTGGTCTTATTTGTTTCCGTAGCCAGCTAATCCCAAAGCCAAACCAATAACAGTATTGCACTGTGGCCCCCAAATGAATCATCTCCAATAAATAGCTTAATAGCAGTGGTGACAAATGGCCTCGAATCTTAGAAAAGAGAGACAGCGAGTCTCGGGTAATGGCATCTAATGGGCTGTTCTTGAAAGGCAGCCATTGCCTGGAAGATGTGCTGCCTAATTACTGACAGCAACCATTTTTGGCCCCTGTGATTCTCAGCTTGATGATATCTGTCCTCATCTCCTTTGCTGTTGCTCTTTTTTTCTTTTGTCAATGTATTTGTTTCTTCTTTAACTGTTCCCTTTGTTGTTATGTCTATGCAAATGTTATACTTTATATGAGGACCAAGAGCTACCTTTAAATGTGTTAGTTTTTCAGTCATTTTACTTTTTATCTGACAATTCCCTTTTTTGTTTATTGAATATTTGTTGACATTTTGTATACTATGATCATTGTTATATTATACAGATCCATAGCCAGGATGTTATTATTATTATTAATATATATATATATATATATAAATATTTATATATATATATATATATATATATATATAAATATTTATATATATATATATGTATATATAAATATTTATATATATATATATATCTATATATATATAGATATTTATATTGTGACGACCCTCTCTGCCACTGGCTCGTGTCCCTGCAGGTGGCCTCCCGCTAATCTGCATGAAGACTAGGGTTCAGTGAGGTAGGTTAGTTTTGATAGGCAGTCTAGGTAGAGGGACTTCCACATTAATTCGGGGGCATATGATTGTTTCTTTGTCATTTCAGTTCACTAGTTGACCGAGGCCAACTGCTTGCTGTGTTTAGTGGTAGCCTTTGTCCTGCGTTATGGAGGAGTTAGAGGCCTTTTTCTCTGCTCCCCATGAGGAGTTTTTGGATCGTTGCACAGTTGATTGAAAAAGGAGTGCTGTGTCAGGACTCAGCCAGCCGGACTCCCTCCTCAGCCCGTTCACACAGTGACACCCGGTACCTCAGAGCGCGCTGCCAGGGAGCTACGGGCTTGGAGGCGGGGACAAGCCAGGTGAGCTCCAACTCACACCTGAAGCCACTCAGCTCGTCCCACAGCTGCAGCTCGTCAGCTCGTTGTCTACGGGGAATAAAGATCAGGACTGTCTGTGCTGATGTTGCGAGGTCGTGCCATGATGTCCGTGGACGGTCCCGCCGCGGGTCTTTGCTGGTTCCCTTGTGTCTTTGCTGATTTTTTGTATGGAGTATTTTCTTGGATTTTTTGTATAGATTATTTTCTGTTCGACCATCAAGTGGATTACCTTTTTTCCCTTCCCCTGGAGAAGAGGAGTTTTTTTGTTTGTCGGGTTGATATTCAATCACTGGTGGATTAAGGGGACACTTTGAGTTTTTTTGTGTTTCTTTTGTGCTCTAATAAACTGCCGTGTGTTTGGCTTAGACCAACCTTCCTGTTGTCGTGCGCTTGGGGTCAGAGACAAACCGTAACATGCTGGTTGCTAAACTGGAGGGACTGGGTCAGGCGATAGCAGCACAAGGACGTTCAGTTCTGTTGGGCCTTACATTTGAGCAGCAAAAATAATTGCTTTTGTTACAGTTTTCTCTGGAGAAGGAGAAGCAACAGTTTGAACTGGAAAGGGAGAAGGAGAAACAGCAGATGGAACTGGAGAAGCAAAGGATTGAGGGGGAAAAGCTAGTGGCAATTGAGAGGTTGCGGCAGGGACAGAGCTGGCAAAGTTCGAGTTAATCAGAGATGGTAAGCTTTCTGGGGTTGTTTTGCAAGGGGGTGAAAGTTCGTCGTCACGCTCTCCCAGTGTGATGGATAATTTGCACCTTTTGCCTAAATTTAATGAGAAGGATCCAGATGTGTTTTTTTCACTGTTTGAACGGGTTGCAAGGGCAAGAAATTGGGTGGACTCTGAGCAAACTTTGCTTTTGCAGTGTGTGTTGTCAGGAAAAGCACAGGAGGCATATGCGGCTTTAGGTGATGATCTAACCTATAGATCAGTCAAGGATGCTGTCCTGAAGGCATATGAGTTGGTCCCTGAAGCATATCGCCAACGTTTTAGGACATGGGAAGAGAAGGTCAACCAGTCTCATATGGAGTTTGCAAGAGAACTGGCAAATAATTTCAATCGTTGGTGTGTGTCTTCTGATGTCATTGATTTTGAGGGTTTGTGCAATTTAGTCGTCTTGGAACAGTTTAAGAATACTCTGCCCAGTCGTGTGGCCACATATCTTACTGAGCGTAGAGTTACAACTGCCACCCAGGCTGCGGGGTTGGCTGATGAGTACGTACTGATTCATAAAAGCCGGCTCACTGAGTCTGTGTGGGAGTCTGTGTTGCAGAAAGGTGATAGTAGTAGGTCATCTATTCGTTTTGGGGGGTTTCAGGGTAGAACGCCACAGGGAGCACCTGAGATGGGAGGGAATATGTGCCATTACTGCCGTGAGGCAGGCCATTGGAAACAGGACTGCCCAAAGCTTGGGACTAGGAGGCAATATGCTGGGCACAGACTGGTAGTGACGTTAAGGTGCCTGTTAAGATTTTAAGGGATACAGGGGCTGTCAACTCTTATGTCCGGAGCTCCATTTTACCATTGTCGGATGAGACGGACACGGGGGATAAAATTCAGATGCGAGGAATGGGGTTGAGGATATTGCCTGTCCCGGTGCATAGACTGAGTCTAGACTGTGCTTTGGTGCAGGGCAATGAGCCTATTGGGGTGAGACCAGCGTTGCCATTGGAAGGGATTGACATCATTTTTGAGCAACGACTTGGCCCGTAGTCGTGTTTGGGCAGATATGCCTCCTCCTCCGATAGTCACGCCCTCTCCCTCAGTGGCAGTATACATAGAGAGAGAGAGAGATGTGTGTGTGTGTGTATATATATATATATATATATATATATATATATATATATATACACACACACACACACACACACACACACACACACACACACACACACACACACACACACACACACACACACACATACATATCTCTCTCTCTCTCTCTCTATGTATACTGCCACTGAGGGAGAGGGCGTGACTATCGGAGGAGGAGGCATATCTGCCCAAACACGACTATGTGTATGCAACTTAAACTAAGTTGAGTGGTAAACTTGAGAATAACCTGAGATTCCACCTAATGTAATGCAAGTGCATTGAAGGAACAGTCTCAGCTTTAAAAAAAAAAAAACATATGGCCCATAAAAGACTGAAAAACAGCTCTGCAATAAAAACAAGCATAAAGACAAAATTATAAATGGACATATCCTCATACAAACAAAGACACTGTACCTGAATCTCAAAACTTCTGTCCTGCACAAACAAAGACTGAAGGGCAAATTCACAATGAATGAATTCTGGCTGTAGATGGCTCTATGAATTAAGCGTCACATGAAACAGCTATCTACCCCGCCTCAAGGTCTGATTCACAGATGATACTGCAGATATTACAGCTCAAATACACCCATAATGTTGCTCTCTTATTGCAACTATCCATGTGGCAAATTTGCTTTTGTGCCCAGAACACAGTAGCCAGAACAATGAAACTTTCAAACCAAGGTCCTGACAGACAGGTGCAGAGCATTCCTCAAATGTACCATTTGTGCAGGTTTATCGGCCGCCAACGCCATATAATCCTTTAATGAATTCACTGATGAGTGTCTGAACTGGAGCAAAGTGAGGAGATAAGGTTATAGATACCTGAGTCATTACTGCCACTGGAAACATGTACTGTAGCCCTGCACTTTGAACAAGCCAGGAGACACAAAAATTATCTCATAAACACAGACACACACACTCTCAACAGAGTTGGCAACTGGGCAGACTAACATAAGGCCATTTAAGGCTGGAGCCTTGACTGGATAAGATGGCAAAACACGTAAAGCCTTTGAAAGCTGGGCTATAAGGAGGGACCACTGTAGCATATTTAGACTTGAGTAAAAGCCTATTTCATTCAGCGCTGTATTCAGGCGCCTGTCAGGGAATACAAAGAGACACACAAACCATCAACTTGTTGCTTTGTTGATGAACAATCGGTGTAAGTGGTGGTGCTTGGGTGATCAATGCCTTTTTTGTAAACCTAAGAGAAAGGGGTGGGGCTTTTCGTATTTGGCAAGTGGATTAAATCAAATTACTCTCTGGCACATTCAGCATGAAGATTACACATATATTTGTGAAAGAAGGGACACATTTTGAATCGACCTTTCACCAAACCATCCCCTGGATGATTGTCAAATTACTGCTCCTGCTAAACTCGATCGTGGCCACGTTTAACAAACACATACTTAAAGATTATTCTCTTGTATCAGTAAAACTGAAACTTACTTTATGAAACTAATAATAAAAGATACATAACACCACTTCTTCTTACTTGCATGTGCAAATCTGTCAATTAGGCATCCAAACAGGGTTTTATGTTAGCTAGCAAGCTAAATCTGCCACCATTACCACTGTGAACTGCATTCATGCTGGGCGAGAATGGAAAGTTTGACAGCGCATAGCAACAGTAACCAAGGGGGGGCGGGGTTGAGCAAACCGTAAAATGTTAGAAGAGCACAATCAAAACCATGTGACCAAAATAATAACAGGAAAACAGTTTCCAAACCCGCATGAAACACAGGATCAAAGGCCTAAATAGACATATTTCCTGTCTTTACAGCCTTTCCTCCATCTCTCTCTCCCTTTACACACAAACTTTCCGCCATCCCTCCATCCTTCCCTATGTGAAGTGGACTATCTCTCCCGCCATCTGCATGTGTTAGGGGTTGTACTGGTGTGTCAGTAATGACAATGTCCCAGTGTTCCTCTCTGCCAATTAGCCCGGCCGTAATTACACAGACACATATGGAGCTGTCAATCACCCGGCTCCTCCACACAGGAACCCACCCACCCATCAGAGCAAGAGTGAGAGACAGAGAGACAGCGACAGAGAGAGAGAACGAGGGTTTCCAACCGCTAGCTCTATACCACTCCAAAAGACCACACGCTGTACCAATAAGCAGCATGAGAAGAGTTTCATTCAATTACTGTGCAGCAATCCCACAGCTCACAGAAAAATGCCATGAAACAGGGTTAGTGTGGCACTACGGCAACCTATTTTAGTTTACAGCTTCATTTGTTGTACTGAGTTAACACAAAAGTGAGTGGTGGATTGTAATGTATGCATTGATAAACTGTCTTTAGTGTTAGTTACAAATATTTGAAAAAATATAAAGATAAATATTTGGACGATATTTAAATCAATTCAAAACTGGATCGATTTAACATACGATGTGTTTGCAAAATGACCATACGTGTCATCCTGACAGGATAATGCTGACGATATTCTATTTTGTTATGGTTGTAAAAAACATCACAACAAAGACAGAAATAAACAATGTATGTATCCTACTATCAAGTGCCTGTGGAGTAAAATAGCTTATTGTAGAGCTCCATTGTTGTCCAAAAAACATCAATGAGCCACACTGTTGTGACATGTGACAGGTTCCTTCATTATAATGAACATGGCCAGTATTTAGAGTCAATCCAACATACACCGTCCTGCTGCTGTAAATAGGAACTAGAGCACCAAATGGTATCAATCCACATCTGAAAATAGTCCATGACAAATCCACTAATGTTTGCTAAAAACTGCAGCGCCCAGCTGTTTTAGGAAATTACTTAGTCGATATGTTTGTGACCTGTTTTTAAAGATTTACACCTTCAATAGTAACAACTATGAAGATTGAGTGTCCCCGAACAAGTCAGTGAAGTCAGAAAGGATTAAAGAGACACCGAAAGCATTGTTGGTTGTGGTCTTTTGTGGGATTTGGCCACTGGATGTTTCTATTCAAACCCAGAGGAGAGCAAAACGTACCGGATAAAAAGGCATTTTAAAGTCTACTGTACATTTCATCTTGATCTTGAGTTAAGCTTCCTAACATGCCTGCTGGACATCACAACCTGACCGTTGTTGAATATAAACTACATTATGTGTTTACTGAAAAAATATATAGACTCGTGCCTATACCACTGTTATTAATATATACCACACCAGTACATATATATATATACATATATAATATATGTTACATTTTCCTTTACAAAGTGAGGAAAGCAATGCTTAAGCCTGACATTGTCTTACATATTTAAGAAGGATCCCAGTCACTTCCACACAGAGAGACATACAGCTTATGAATTACGCACTGTTCGGCTGATTTGGGCTGATGACAAAAGCCCAAGTATCAGAATAACCATCGGGACAGAAAAGGTTGGATCTGTGCATCCTTTCTTGAGACAGAGACAGTGAGGGTAGAGAAGATGTTTTGGACATCCAGTAAGTAAGGATACACAGTCATGCAAACAATACATACAAAGAGCTGGGAGATTCAACCACTTACCACAAAAGCATCTGGCTAGTTTAATTTCTAAATCAGATCATAAACTAAATATTAGAATACAAAAATATCTTTGTCAGTTTAATAGTTGGGATATAAACATTTTACACTTTGACAAGGTCTCTTGGGTCCTCTAAAGCCATACAATATGTAATTTGCATCAGATGAATAATGGAGGACACTAAAAGCATGTTTTAGATCAATACAGAATCATCTTTAACAAATGATACTTAAATCTGCATAACCCACGCATTCAGTGGCATTAATGAATCCATGCTTTCGTGCTTGTAAATTAATGCATGCAAGTCTCAGATAATGGACAGCCTGATTTCCCCTGAGCATCTCCAACAGAACTAAACAAATGAGAGTTTCATAATAAAGAAGATAACGTGCATGGCACTCGAGTTCTTTGTCAACCTTCAAAATGCTGTCAGTTGTTTATGGTTCTAAAACAACTGCGTCCCCATCATTTCTATCCATTATGCACGAGATATGAGTTGACACTTAAATCAACACAAGAGAGAAAGAGCAAGCGAAAGCAAGAGTATTTATTTGTGCATACATGTGTGACAAAGTGTGTTTGAATAGTGCAGATAAGATCTGTGACCCTCATAAATGATGGTTGGTGAAAAGAGGGGAGAATAACGCTAATAATAATATTAGAAATAATAATATCTTTCATTCAAATTGCACGTTTTATAATAAGAAACAATGAATAACGAGGAACGAAAAGAAAAAAAGGTAAGTCCAGGATGAGGTCCAGGGATGTAGGAGAGTGGGAGAAAATCCAGAAATCAGGGGAGTGTACAGGACGAGGATGAGGAGATGGGACGGAATGAGGGAGGAATGAGGAGGAGATCCAGTGTCCCAGCAGCAAGTCTTACCTCTGGGATGTCTTCTTGTACTTGCGCCTGACAGAGAGACAAAACATGTGGATAGTGAGGCATCGATTGAAATGTTTCTCGTTTCCATCTTGGATTTATTTTTCTATTTAACATTAAATGAAAGACATTGGACCTCACGTAAGAACCACAATTTCAGAGTTTTTCATATTCACCAAAATAATCTAATTCTTAAAGTTTTTTTTGGTTGTACGAGTGATGAGCAGATAGTCCGTCTTACCTCACAAGGAGAAAAGAAATCTGGTTTGACTCGAGAATCACAATGCTTTAGTGTAAATTTGTTCAAATATAGTACCACATAGAAATAAACTCAAATAACTACTATTTCGTTGACCATAACATCAGCAACATGGTTTGCCAATACAGTTTTAAAAATAATCTCTACGCCCAACAGCTGACTCGGGGTCTTTATGCAGGTTGCTGTCCTTCCATGCATACATAAGAATAAAAACATGTTCTTTCGTGAGAGCCAATGAGCTTCTAACAGCAGACAGTATCACAACAAATACAAATAAGCAATAAAGAGAATTATACTGCATCAGATTTGTAGATTTAGACATTATATGTAAACAAATAAATACATTAAAAAACATAATATTAGTTATATTAATCAGTTATATTATTCAGTATATTATTAAAAAAAGGCAAATGCTTACAATCACTTATATGAGGCGTTGATGAGAGGCATAACGATATTCAAACACATACATTTACTTCACATACACATACACACACACACACACACACACGTGGAACCTACACAGTCACATTAACAAAGGAACACTGTCAGTCATCCTAATATTTGGCCTTAAATACACACACAACTTTATCAAGAGGTAATAGCGTGGCTTTAAAAGCGTAATTTATACAAAGAAACACACACACACACACAGAGAGAGAGAGAGTGAGACATCCCCCCCCCCCCCCACACACACACACACACACACACACAAACACACAAACACACACACATACAGAGACAGAGAGAGAGACCCCCCCCCCCCCCCCCCTCCCCGCCCCACACACACACAGAGAGAGAGAGAGACCCCCGCCCCCAAGCAAAGTGGAGGAAAGGATGGACCCACTGCAGTTCCACAACAGACATGGATTACAATTTCATAGCATGGCAGAATTCATAGCACTTAGCTTGATTTGGTCCTCAAGCTCAATGTAAAAGTGCAAGCTAAGGAAGTTATTCCCTGTAAAAGATATATTAAGAGCTCCCTCAAGCCTAGTGAGAAAAAAAAGATTAAATCATTCACTTAGGGCCCATCAAGCAATTCAAATGAAAAAAAAACGACATGAAGTGTTCAGGTGAGATGGTTACCATTTGGAACTCAACAAAGAAAAAGAAGAAGTTTAAAGCTTTAAATGATATGGATAACAAAAGCACATAATAGACAAGAATAAGAATAAGAATAAATAACAAAATGGGAAAAATGGAAGTATGGACATGTCCTATTCTCCTGGCCTCTTCTCCTGTCTTTTATTCAACCTTTGGCCCCTCCCCTCCTCACTGAGCCTGCTTTATGTCCAAATATGTGTGTCAACAATACTGCGCTTCTTCTAATTAGAAGGCTTTACTGCAATGTCCTCGGCATAATGAGGATGTGGGTTGAAAGGGGTCATGGAAATTCCAAGAATGATTGTAATTATAAAGGTCACAGGAAGCAGCATTTCAGCAGTGTTTTCAAACAGCTGGTTGGATGCCTAACAACAGCTGGGTTTTTTTTATTTTTATTTTAGTCAGTGCCTCACAAATCGGTTGGTTCCACAAAGTGGACACGGCCTCCTTGATCCTGCTTGGACCAAATCTAAGATGCCCTTGCCTTAAAATGAACTGTTGATCAAGTGATTCAATCATTTATTGATTTCCATTAATCAGTGGGTGACGGTGAGGTCGGGCATGTCGCAGTGATCTTATATACCAATGGAAATCCATCGGAATCCATTCACCGATGATCAAAACAGAAATGGGCCTTTTGTCAGAGGGAAGTAATACAACAAAAGACGCTGTTCATGCCTTGATCGGTGGATGTCACCGAGCTTTAGACTGTCCAAAGCAAATTCTCTCTCGGTCTATCCATGGATGATTGGTGTACTAAAAACACAAAACATACACTGGGAAGTGTCAACATCTGTGGGGCTGCCTGTCAGTTGGAGCTCCCTCTCTTCTGATGGAGGCTATCTGTGAGATTAAAGGCTAATATGATCTCTGACACGCAACAGGAGCCCTCAGAGCTCTGAGCAGAGTGCAGCATTGTCGTGATGAGAAAAAGAAAATAAATAAATAAAGGCCGGGCCCCCGTTACATTCATCCGAATCACTATCCATCAAATATCCCAAAAGACAAATGGTTATGATAGGGAATGTATGACGGTGACCAAATGAAAAGACAATGAAGTCATCCGAGGAAACTAAATGTGGCAGCGGATGATGGTGGAGGGACCCACATATTGGGGTTCTGACACAGGAGACAGAGAGAGACAATGACTAATCATGGAACAATAGATATGCCATAACGTGAAAATAACAAAAAGAAATAGAGTGATGTGAGAAAGGGAGGAAGACAGATGAACTGCAGCCCCATGAAACGGTTCATTCACTCAGTTGTCGTCTGTGGTGCAGAAGGAAACTGCATTTCATTCAGACCTCCAGCGGTAACATGAAATATTCTTTTCTTAACGCAACCCTCCTAGCAACACTGCCGTCTCCTCCCCCTGCGGAGTAAGAAGGAGGAGAACTGACAATGAAAACAATTCCCACTTCAACTTGCATATATACGATGTGTGGGACTCTAACCAAAGGGCGAAAGGTCACAGAGGTGTTGATTGGTTGGTGGATGTGAGAAAGTAATATTGTGGTATTGAGGGTTTTAAAAAAGAAACTAGTAATTTGAAATGTGAGGCTTGAGGAGGCTTGTGTATTATTTAAAGATGAATAGTGGTGATGCATAAGAGGAGATACAAAACAAAATAGATACAAATGTAAAATGTGCCTTAACTTCAACCATGTGCAAATTCAGTCATTCATGTCTTGTAGCACCATCATTATAAATGGAAACAGGTGTTAAAAGCAGCATGAAGAGACATCATTGTCTCTTTAAAAGATCATGATGCATGGCAGTAAAACAGTACTTTGACTTAAATACACATGCAATAAGGGTGCAATTGTGAGAAAACCTCCCTCAGTTCACACTTCAGCTATAACATATATTTTCCTCCCTGCTGTCCAATATTGTAAACAAGTCATTCAAAATAGTTCAAGGAAGGTAGCTCAGAGCTACTTGACTTGAATAATGTCTCTCTCTCTCTCTTTCTCTCTCACTCTCACACACACACACAAACTGAAACGCTTTTTCCTGTTTCCTTCCTATATGTTTATATCAGTGTATCTGTGATTAAGCTATTACAGATCACGTTTAAACTCAGGCGTACATATTAAAAGCTTAGCACAACACATTTTCCTCACACAGAGGCATACGCACCATTACTACACACACACACACACACACACACACACACACACACACACACACACACACACACACTCACACACACTTTTTGGAAACGGTAAAGGTGGATATACTTACAGTCCACGGAGCCTGAGCCAAATCTTCTCAATCTGTTCCGGCTGCAGGTACTTCAGAGCCGTGCTTTCAAACTCCTCGATCTCTTTGGTGGGAGACTCCATGTTCGAGTCTCAAAGAGTTCCAGATGTACCAACAAGAGATCAAACACACACAAAAGTTTAATCCCTCTTAAGTGTGAGCAGTGAGGAAGACGCAGCACCGAGCAGAGGGAGTTGGCAATGTGGTGGAACCCAGGACGTGACCGAGGTTTCCTCTTCTTCATTCACATTTGCACCCACAACTGCAACAAACCGGACGTCATCCTTCCTTTTTCTCTCTTTTCTCCCTTGTTTATGTGAGAGAGTGTTTGTGACTGAAACTCAGCAACACTCCGTGCAATGCAGTGCTCAAGCAGCTGTGACAGTCGTGAAACAGTATCTCTTTCCCCTCTCTCTCTCTCTCTCTCTCTCTCTCTCTCTCGCTCTCTCTCTCATTCGTTCACCTCTTCCCTGTGTGAGCACAGGGGTCCTGGAGCCATGCCATGCTCTCCCAGCAACAACGGGATGCAGACGACAGGGCAGCACAATCCGGGATTAACGCTCACTGCTGAGCTCTCCACACAAGAGGGAGGGAGGAGAAACACCACCAGTCAAAGAGAGGGAGGAGTCTGGTTGATAATGAGAAACAATGTCCTGTTTCAACCATTGGAAGAAGGGGAGTGAGGGAGGAAAACGAGTGGGGATGGAAAGGAACAAGAGGGAGAGACCTTTAAAAGAAGAGATCACGAAGATGTGAGTGACCTGGATTTCTGTAAGCAAATATCTGGTCAAAGGAAAGATTTGAAACGGGACCTTTTCTTGTCAAGGCACTGCAAAACGGACACAGCTTTCCTTTCTCCTTACCCTCTGATGTATAGACACTTTCACATACGTACGCTTACTTCATCAGGAATATAAAGGTAAATGTCATGGAGCAAGTGTAGATTTCGACAGTTGTGTAGATCAACATACAAAGCGACGGAAATGTATTCATCGTAATACATTTGCTGTACAACATGTTAAATGCCATGCAAGAGAGGATTAAACAGCGTGCAGACAGTGCATGGACACTGATTTGACTGAGATTACTCTGATCCATTGAGCTCATTCAGGACCATCCCATATTCAATCCCCCCAGATATAATAGTTGTTCTGTCTCTCGCTCTCTCTGACATACACACAACAGACTACAGCATGTCCTCTACAGTTTATAGGCCAAAGTGTCCTTTCTGCCTCATTTGGTAAGATAATGTTTGAGGTTAATAGGCCAGTTTAAAATTGTAGACGGTTTCATGATACCTGCTGCTGTAGACATCACAAAAGGTCCTGCATATAAATGTATTATATTCAATCCGCTATGAAAGATGTGTCAGTTATTGAATACTGAATATCGTAGATACTGAGTTCTCTAGCTTCTGCTTGTCTGGACTCATTTTTTCATAATGTTCTCATTTATTAGTGTGAATGCTGATTTGCTCGACTCTTCTGCATACTTTCAGCTACAGAAACCGCTCAACTATTGAAATATTCAGCGTTTTGAAGACATCTCTGCTGTGACTTGTTTCTACCTGTGATACTTTTTCTAATGTAACTCAATGGAGAAAATCATCTTGAACGTATTACACTTTGAAATGCTATTGCTTTCATATACTTTAGGCTACAGACTTAATTTGCAGCGTAAACTGGTTCCAAGACATTTAACTCCTAAAGTATGGTTCAGCTTTTTGGTGACTTTTACGTTTTTTTAATTATTACATTTTCAGACCGTCAGATTAAATAACGTGCGTCTGTGTATTGGGCATGATATTCAAAGCTAAAATGGATGACATCACTGCAATAGTGGAAAAAACATTTTAAACTTAAAACCTATTCCCAAAATGTTCACTCTTGTTCAAAAGGTAACAAATCCTGTGCTGATGTCAGACATATTACTATTGAATCCAATCGAAAACATTTGCTCGTAACAACCTGCGAGTGACAGGAACACCAAGGAACTGCCTCATAGTTTCAGACTGAAAAAGGCTATACGTCAGTATACACTACAACTTTTCTAACCTGCTGCTGCTACTTCTACCACTACCATAACTACTACTACTACTACTACTACTACTACTTCTACTACTACTGATGATGCTACTACTGGTGCTAACGCTACAACTGTTCTTGATAGTGCTCAGACTACTGCTATTACTCCTACTGCTACTACTGCTACTACTACTACTACTACTACTGCTACTACTGCTACTACTACTACTACTACTACTACTTCTACTGCTACTACTACTGCTACTGCTACTACTACTACTACTACTACTATTACTACTGTAAGCGTGGTTCAAAATTGTCTGCCTGGTAGAGCCTTTGGAAGAAATCAGCCAACAATTTCTCTCGTTCTGGTAGATTTATTTCTCTGATCACAAGCAAAGTACAAGCGCTGCAATTGCAATCACAGTGGAGTCTCAACAACTCTCCTTTAGAACCACAAGCCCGGGCCTTACATACACAGATTTCGTCACAGGTTCGTATGCATCATCCTAACTTCTAATTGGCGCTGAGATTTATCAAGGAGGGGTATAATTCCATCTCCTCCTCTCTCCTCACAGGACTGAGCCCTGCAAGGCCAAGACGCTTTTTGATTAGACTATTCAATATCATATGGGTGTACTGTGATCTAAGGCGCGTCTCTATAACCGAGGAGCAGACAGCTACAACTACTACTACTGCTAATACTACTGCTATTACTCATACTGCTACTACTACTACTGATATTACTTCTACTGCTGTTGCTACAACTACTACTACTACTATTACGCCTACTGCTACTACACTACTACTACTGATATTACTCCTACTGCTGTTGCTACAAATACTACTACTACTACAACTACTGCTACTAATACTACTGCTTTTACTCCTACCGCTACTACTACTACTACTACTACTACTACTGCTGCTACTACTACTACTGCTATTACTCCTACTGCTGTTGCTACAACTACTTCTACTACTACTTCTACTGCTATTTTTCTGCATTTTATAGTTATCTCTATTAGCTTGTTGTAAACTTAACTTAACATGTAAAGCATTAGAAATTGCAGTAACTACTTTGAAAGGTGATTTGTCAAATGTCAAATGTTTGGTCTGATTGCTATAATGAACCATTTCATTTTTTCAAATTTTAACTGAAATACCAGCTCCCGGATGCTTATTTCAGGATTTTCTGTTCCTTCTCACAAGGGACATTACATTAAAATGCTACACGGTATGTTAGAAATATATTGTGTAAAAAGTAAAAACACGTAGAACTTTTAAAGCCCTTTCTGCTGCTTTCTCTCCTCCTTCTTATAGCTCCTTGCTCACTGGAAGTCTAGTGGAAACCAATTAGTCTTCCCTGCAAGTCCAAAACTTGCAAGGATGACTCAGCCCAGACACTCCCCCCCCCCCTTTCTTTGAGCCCCCTACCATACTCTTAGGTCTTTCAATTACTTGATGCAGGATGCAGGGATAAAGCAAGGGCGCCACCTCAAAGAGGCTCCTGCTTTCATCTGCTGAGTTGGGTCCTCTGTGAGGAGAGAGGAGATAGGTCTGCCTGAGTGCATGAAGCCTGCTGATGTTCTCTTCAAAGGCACACTTATCTGTGTCTCTGTATCCCTCTATCTTAGGCTTTCAGTTTATTTCTCTTTCTGGCTGCCTTTCTTCAATCCACTCTTCATTGCTGTGTTTTTCTCAGTTTTACTGGAGGTATGTATGTCGAGCCCCAGGAGATCTCAAGCCACAGCCAGAGTTGACAGGTCAACTACAGGGGAATCCACAACAGTAGCTTCACATTTCACTGCTTGCTGTTCACAGGTTGACACCCCAGGGACCTGATGTCCTGTGTCCTCTGCATGTGTAAATGTGACACTGAACAAGGTTGAGCCTAGTGAGAAAGGTTCTTTCAAAAGCATTGCAAGGACTAAGAAGGTCAATTCAAGCTGCATTGCACTCTGAATCTAGTGCTTACGCAGATAAATAAGAATACACAGAAAGTGCTGTCTGAAGAAGTACGTAGACGTTAACTGACTCTTGATTGGAAGTTTGTGAGAATCAGATGGTCTGGGTGTGGGAAGAGAAGAAGAAATGTGCTCACTAAAGGCAGATTTTCCAATGACCTCCACCACCTCCACACAAGAACATCAGTATAGGATGATTCAGCATGACAATGTTTAATTTTTTTTCTTCTTACATGTCAAAACTTTTAAAGTGTATTTTCTACAATAATATACAATTTCAGTATGGTTACAGTTCAGAAAAGACTGTGGTTATGGCAAAAACGTTATGGTTAATGAATGGTTAAAGTAAGCTTTAACTGAAGTGCATCGGATAGTCAACCAGTGTCTGTAACCCCTTTCCCAAAGCCTTTACAACACCATAATTGGGGGTGGGGGTGGTCTGGCCCAGGCCAATATGAGCTATTAAAGTCAAGCATGTTATGGGGGAGAATGAATCCTTGTTTGCTTGTTTAAGAAGCTGATAAAATGGTACGTATCACTCATTGCTTCTGACGTGGCTCTCATTCTGATGTGTCACATTTGACAACCCTCATTATAAGATGTTTGATTATCACAGAACAATACACTCTAATATTATTAAGGGTTAAAGAAAATATTTATAGCATCCCACATTCCCTACAAAAAGGTCTCTGGTGCATGAAATAGCAGGAAGAAAATGCAGTCTTGTTGAGAGATGTAGCCCTGGGTCTTTGTACTGAAATCTACAAATATTTAAATTACATTGCCAACTGATGAATGAAACACCTCTCGGACTGTGGCAATGTGGCTAGTTTGGACCACTGGATGGTGAGAGGGTCAATACAACAATGTGCATGCAAGCATGCAATGAAATATTAAGAATACACTTTTGCTTGTTCCTCATTTCTAAATGATATGTTGTTGTTGCTGAGGAATCTGAGGTATTAGCAGTCTGAAAGACATATTCTGCAGATAGACGTCACAAACCAATGCAAAATTCTTCATGTAGTCAAATAGCAGAATGTGAGTAACACCTTTGCCTTCTGGGGGAGGAGGGGGGATGGGCTATATCTCTGTATGGGTTTCACAAATGTAGCCCCCATTTGACTGATAAAACAACACAAGATCAAAAACGGATTGCGTCCCCTCACATAATGATCATCAAAATATGTCCCTGATGAATTACTATCACATCAACTGCTCACGAAAAAAGCTAATGCATCAAGTCTTGGGAGAGTTAATTATTCGTATGACTATGATAGAGAGACTTTCCACTCTGGTAAGGTATTCTTGTCACCGTATTCAGGCTCCCTCAAAGCTCACACATTGAAATCAAGACATTAACAGCCCCGGCCATGTGGAGGAACATGAAAAATTCAGATCTCATTTAAATTTCCAGGCAAGCCGATAAGGATATCTATGTATCAAAATAGCAATTGCCTTTGCGGTAATGACCACATTTTGATGATGATCATCTATCACAAAATACTGTATGTTTTTCCATCTATTACTACCGTATTTTTCGCACTATAAGGCGCACTTAAAAGCCTTTATTTTTCTCAAAAAGCGACAGTGCGCCTTATAATCCGGAGCGCCTTATATATGAATTAATTCTGGTTGTGCTTACTGACCTCGAAGCGATTTTGTGTGGTACACGGCGCTCTGTCAAAATGTTTTAGTACGACTTTGGTAAACTACAAAGCCGCACCGCTTGCAGCATTATGGTGTGTTTACACCAAACGGCTTTATAACTCGCTTCAGTTTATTCGCCAGTCAAGTTGTGTTCATTTGTGTCTTTCGCAACCAGTTGCGAAAAGGGGGCGTGGCTTATCTCCGTGGCTTGTCTCGGTAAAAACAGTTATAATTTTCTCTATCCACCACGGTCGAAATAACCACTAGTTCTGCTTTATTCTTGTTGTGGACATCCCATAAACGTCGGAACATCTAACGCCCTGGTGTTTGGGTTCATAACATCACCCGTAGGCTCACACAGCTCGGGGAGTTTCACCGACTCCGCCTCGATAGCTTCCGCTTCCAGCGCTATCAGAGCAGCAGCAGCCCAACGGGCGGAGCATCTCAACGCTGATTGGCTGCTACCAGAGCAGCAGCAGCCCAACGGGCAGAGCATCTCAACTCGCGTTGGAAGTTGAAATATTTCAACTCTGGCGAAATTTCGCAACGCGCGAAACATGTATATCGCAACGCCCGGCGAATTTCAACCAAACGCGTCTGTGCGTTGGCTTTACATGGGATCCAGACGCACGAAAAATTCGCAGCGCGTTTGGTGTGAACGCCCCTTTACGGCAGTCAGGAGCGTCGCGGAGTAATACATACTGTGCTTTGCCATAATATTACAGTGTGTGTGTATAAGGACCCCAAAATGGCACCTGTCAAGAGACACGCTTACGACACAGACTTCAAACTCAAGGCTATCAGTCACGCAGTAGAACATGGGAATAGAGCAGCTGCGAGAGAATTCAACATTAATGAATCAATGGTACAGAAGTGGAGGAAGCAAGAAGATGACCTGCGCCAAGTAAAGAAGACCACACAGAGTTAGCTAACGTTTGATTTAGCGGTATCAGACTGTTTTTTTTACGTGTTACAACTGAACAAGGTTGGGAGTTATTGTGAATACGCTCATTAACGTATTAATGCGCCTTATAGTCGGGTGCGCTTTATATATGAAAAAAGATCGAAAATAGACCATTCATTGCCTTATAATCCAGTGCGCCCTATAGTGCGGAAAATACGGTAATTTCTCCTTCTGGATTGGATGTTGTGGAGATGGAAGGATGGGTGGGAGAAATTGAGGGCACCCAGCAATACAGCTATATTTATTTGCGGAGTGATGGAGGTAAAGAAAATACCTCAGAGAAGAAACTTCCTATTACTTCATCTCCAAGAGATATTACTATAGGTCAAAGGTGATCATACAACAGCGCAAATGTGGGCCCAGGTGAAGAGGGAGGCAATCAGACTTGAGTATTTGAGTAGCACGGTGACAGTTAACATGAACATCAGCTTTCTTTGAAGTTATAAAGGTAAAAACTGTTACCACAGCATGATTTATGTTTTTTTTACTGTAATATAATGATTATTTTCCAGCACGTATGTTAGACTAAAATATGTGGCATGCACACACAATGAAGGAAACGTTCAGGCTAAACAGTATTTGTATTCACTTTTCAGTGGCATTAAAGTGTTTAGCCACACTAGCTGGAAGATGGTCTGTCGGTCGGTTGACGTTATTCAGTCTCCAACCACTCACCTGAAACTGATTATGACACATGCATTGGCTAAAGATAACATTAACGTGTCGTTTCTGTCTCCTGTCACTTTTTAAAAAAATAACACCAAACTTTCACCCGTCAGGTAGATTGTTATGATCCTCGGACATTTTATCTAGTACCACCAGCAGGTCCAAATTGTGACTACTGTATGTAAGTAACGAATGACATGTAATGTAATGTAAAGTAACGATAGCATTTAGTTCAAAGCACTGCTTTGCCGAGGCTTTACAGCTGCTTGCAGCAGAACCGCTCTTGTTGACCTGACAGCAACCTCACAGGAACAGAAGCCTGATATACTCATGGCTTTATAAGTGGGTGTAATGGCCAACATGTTAGCAAACAATTGCCTACTTACATTAGTACTACTTTTTCTATGTTTCTGTCCATCTGCTAAAAATCATGTCAACTTTACTTACATTTCAGCTCTGGTTTGGTGCACAAAATCTGTCACCGTGGCTTTTTAAATACTCAACTGTCTCTTCTGGTTTACGATCAATCATTTACACTGGCCAGTCGGAGCTACCGGCACTTTTTAGGACAGGTTAAAGGAGAGTTTTAGTGAGAGCAGTTGGGAGGCAACAGTAAAGTCTAAATACAGACTAGATAACCCAAACAAAGTACTTAATGCTGCTTACAGGTATAAATAGCTCTGGCATTGGGTGTTTCATTTGACAGGGTTTCTTTAGATTTCTGTTGAGATATTCCTAGTTAATTATCAATGCATTGTTATTATTATTATTATGATGATCATTAATATAATAATCATCATAATAATAATAATATTATTATCATGTGAGCTGGGATCAGCTCCAGCGTGTACGCAACTCTAAATAGGAAAAGCGGTTTGGATAATGGAATGGAATTATATATATCAACTTATCGCTTTTTAAGTTTATAGTCTTTGATGTTTTTATGTTTGTGATTAACAGTTTTTTTTCTTTCTTCCTATTGTATAAAGTTGAATTGAATTGAATATAAAAAATATCTCTTCATGTAGCTTTACTTTTAACTATACTGTCAAGTATATTGAGTTTTGAACACAAATCTGTAAATTTCCCAACCCATAGAAGACAAAGTGAGGTTGCATTTTGAAGAAAAGAAAAATGATCCGTTTTCATGAAACATCTTCAAAAACTTTTCAAAACCAGTGTTTGTTGATACAAGTGCTCATATCTAAATATCTATATCTGTAAATGTCCTTCAAACTTGTGTCTCTGCCGCCAGCGATAACAATTATGAACTCCCAAAAAAAAACACAATAGAAGGTGATCTTCTGTATAAGAGTTCACTTCAGGGTCAAGACTCAGTAAACGCCACACTCACTGCAACTCAAACAGCTTAAAGCGACAAGCATCACAGCAAATGTACAAATGTTAGTGCCTCAAGCCTTTAACTGCTGTGATCCTGTTACTATACTAATCCCACAATAGCATATATACAAATTTGAATATTCACATCATGGTTAAACAATCCACATGCAATTCACATAGTATTTAAAAGCTGAGCAAAGTGAATCCCATAGACTGTTTAAGCCTTTTCAATATTTTCACTGTTGACTTAAGTGAGAAGTAAGGTCATTTTCTCATACACTTCTATACAATCTGACTTCTTTTTGCAACCGGAGGAGTCGCCCCCTGATGGCTAGTAGAAAGAATGCAAGTTTAAGGCACTTCCACATCGTCTTTTTTCAGAACCGGAGGTTGCTTCCTGGTGAACAGACCATATTGAGTGAGGTCAGAAGGTATGAGGTAACGTAAGGGCAGATTCAAAGAAATAACCAATGGGTATTTTCAATCCATTTGTGAACGCATTTTTAAGAAAACATGGACTGATCATATCATTTAACTCATTAAACACAAATAAATTATATTTTACAATAGTTGGTCTACATCTGATCTATGTTAGGACTTTCCAAAAGGATTTGTTTTCTTTCATGTATATAATAATACATTACAACTCGTTTGATTAAAATCAAGTGGAAAAAAACCCCAAGAGCCTCCATTGATCTACACTTCAATCAATAACCCAACAAGTATTTTTATTAGTGAAATGTTGAAGGCTGCGAGTGAAAAAAGATATTGATCAAACCAAGGGCTAGAAGCTTTTATATGACCCAAAACGACAATAAAATACCATGTCTAGCTAACACAACTCTGAACTTTGGATGTCATTGGCACAGTTACAGTATTATTTTATATCCTGTTGCTGAAAACACTGCTGCATAAAAGCCCGATCCAGAAATATGTAGCAACATGTGACAGTCATGATCCAACTCGTTAACATCATAACTGTGAGGTCACGCCTCAATCCTTTTGATAAATAGCTCTGCCATTTGCCCATGTGCTTCCAGTCACAGTGGCCGGCAGAGGCTCATTAGCCGGCTAGTGAGGCTAGTGATGGAGGTTGTTTCTGCACAGGGGGATGTCAGTGGGGGTCTCTGAACCTACGGGTCAGCCTCCAAAACTATGGGCTGCCACAATGGACACGGCCACCTTAATCAACTGTAAATTTCACAACGTCACACAGCATCCAATTATACCGTAGATAAAATACAATCACACGTCTGACCATAGAAGGGTGTCTGAGTTCCAGCTGCATGTGTGCATGACTGTGAATTTAAGTGTGTCTGTGAGGATTCCGGTTACCAAATGTTTATTTGTGTGATAGCTTTGTTGCTACTGTGTACGACTCAGTTTGAGAAGAAACGAGTACACATGTGTTGAGTAAATGCTCAATAAAATGGCTGTTTTGTACTCAAAATGCAAGAAGAAGAAGGCACCATGGGATGATGTGATTAAAAGAACCCCAGTTAAACCTCAAACCTCATGCAGAGATCTAAACGAGAACAGTTAAATTGGCTGGTTCATTAGAAGGCAGATTAAAGTCACTGTTATGTAGTCCATTCACATATAAATTAAAATTGAGGTGATGGGTACACAAATTATATTGTGTAAATCATTACACCTATTACCTGTATCTAGAGCAAAGTAACTCGTAAATGTACAACAGCATAAGCAACATAGAGTGGGCTACAAGTGGAACATTGTGAGTGACTGGGGACTTCGGGGTGAACAATGAGACAACATGCCTGCGATACACAAAGCCATTCAAAGAAATCGACGGTTTCATCTTCTGTGTGAAAACCACATAGAGCCCATTCAGCTAGCAAGTGCTTAAACATGCATATTGCATCCCTAATGAGCAGAAACAACAGCATGACACCAGCCACACAGATGAGTCAGTGTGTGTTTATCCACTAATGGCTCCATATGGTTTTCTGTCCCTCACTGTGTGCCTAAGAATTCATTTGAGTGTGTTGTTACAGCAACTTTTCCACAGCTGCACATGCCTGTTAGGCAGCAATGCAGCTGATATGAAAATAGATGGAGAAAAAAGGTAAAAAGATAATCAAGCAGCTTTGTAAAGTGGAAAACGGCAACCAGCTAAACACAAAAATGAGCCGTTAGGATACTTGCAGGGGAAAGAACTGTGGAACTAAATAGTGCAATGGTTACAAAAAACAAAATTATGTCATATTCACAGCGGCCTCAGCTGACTTTTACCTTCATTCAAGCCCAGTTCATAACTGCTGGTCTTTGAATCACAGACTCCCATCCTGCCTGCTATACACTCTATATGATCCCTCTTCGTTCTCCAATAAAATCTCATTATCATCACCTGGAGGATAGCAGCAAGCTCTGACTTCGGAGGTGACACGGTGGTTACATCATATTATGGATTACTGCTAGTTCCTCGGCCATTTAATCACCTTGTGCCATAATCTTTCCATCTGTCATTCGGTTGTAGATCTCTGTACTCCCTGGGGATTTGCCCTCTATTAACCACGGTTGGGCTAGCCAAAGACTTGCTCTGACCTTAGTGGGATTTCCCAGACAAAGATGGGAAGATGTCTGTCTGTTCAGTGTGAATCATATAGAATGGATGCAACCAAACAAAAAAGCCAAACTATAAGCTCTTTTCTTTTGCTGGTAAATCACAATTTCACCATTTAAATTACTTTGATAAACAAGAAATTGGCAGATTCATTATTCATATTTTTTGACCTATTTTACTTTGATATAAACTCTTTGTGCTCCTAAAATTAATCATTTGGCCAGGAAACCAATGCAGCCAAATATTTAGCAGCATTTGGCTTGTGCTTGGAATTTGTTCTCTACCCTGATTAAAGCTTAAGCTATGTCTTAATATGGGCCTTTGACGTTGAAATAAGTCACTGTCTCTATGGACAAATGGGCTGTTTCCTCTAAGGTAGGTGAGAGTGCTTTTAGCTGCTCTGAGCTGACTATGTTTTTCTTTCAAATCTAGGCTGTAGCTTTTAAATGAAGGAACAGGCTGAGTCCAGTCAAGTGGAAAATCCCTTCCTCCTTGTCCCCATGTACTCTGGAAAAAAAGGGCCTACGTTCGAGGGAAGATAATGCCAGAGAACAACAGCGCTGTAATTTGAGATAGCATGAAGAAGCACCAGAGAAGAGTCATGTGTTACTGTTGGGAGATTTTGCAGAGAAGTAGAGAAAGAAAATTAGACAATAGTCAAATGAGAGTTCCACAATTTCATACCAAACACCCCATAAAATTATACATCTCTGTGAATTGTTTGCTGTACAAACAAAAAAGCATCGTTTAAATCAGCTTGCCATAACTCCTTGTCTATTTTGCATACGATCGCAGTCGGTGCATTTTTTGTATCTTCCTACAAATGCTCACTCCTCGCCACCTGCGGCATTTGTGAACGTCTCCAGAGCCATCAAGGTTAATTGGAATCAGGCGTTAAAAGACGTTCAATATTCTAAAAGTGACAACAAATGATGTTAATGGTGGTTTGAAGTCCTTGTTATCAAGGTGGAATCAATCTTGCCCACGACCCTCGAGGTCAGCAACCATACATAACAATTAGCACTGTGTCTGTGTGTGTGTGTGTGTGTGTGTGTGTGTGTGTGTGTGTGTGTGAGTGTGTGTGTGTGCGTGAGCGTGTGTGTGCGTGTGTGTGTGTGTATCAAGAATGTAAAATGCCAGAAAGAAGATTATTCTATTCATAGAAAGCAAGCAGAGGCTCGCCAACTTAATAGTCAAGTTCACATTATTCAGAGTCCAAGAATACCAAATGAATACACGTTGCAGAATGATGCCCATTCGTATACGCTGCTTTGTTTTCTCTCCTATATGCTAAAAGTATAATATAGATATATATATATCGACTGTATGCAAATTACACCTGTGTAAGACAATGAGCTGGACATGGCTGTTCGATGTCCCACTGCAGCCTGACACATGATTTAATCCATGATAATTAACAAAAATAAATGATTTATTATTTATTACACATTTGTTGCTAAAGCAGCAGCAAACCTTATGGCCGTTTTCTCTGTGGCATCTGGTTCATCTGTGGCAGGAAGATCGTCGGCCAGAATCTCTTCGGGACTCCGTAGGTCATTTAGGGGGGCCTTCTGCTCTTTGCCTTTGATGCCCATCCCCGCTGTGATGGCGTTCCACAAAGCACTCTGAGACTTTGAGCCTGCAAAAAAAATAAAAATAACATTAGTGGTGGAACAATTATTTTGTATAGGGCCATGAATCCAACTTACATTGGTTTACCAGGTTTGCATATCTGATGTCTCAAAAAGCAGAATTGTTAAATCTCCTTTCAAAGGTTTTCAGGATCTCAGCAAAAGGCAGAAAGAGAATTCAACCCCTTTGTCATGCTGCCACCATGTGTATGTATGTTGTCAGTGCAACTTTATCTTGTGAATTTACACAGAAGACAAGTAGTACTTCTACCACAACTAGTATTTATATTGTCATTATAGCAGGGTTATCATGTAATTGTGTATTCTGTTTTCAGGACAACAGAGAGGACCACTTGTAATATGCTGAAAAGATGATAATGAATTCATCATTAAACACATTTAATCTTGATCCTAATCTCACAATGTTGAGGGGGGTTCTTTATTTTTGTATGAATTAATTTAGAGTGAAACTTATCTTGAAATGAAATCAGTGAATTTAGTGAACTGATTAATAATTAAGTATGACTAATTGAGAGAACACTTACGTGCAAAATGTGCCTGCGGTCTGGTGGAACTCTCCCCATCTTCATTTGCCACTGGAGGAAAAAAAACAGATGCAATAGAATCAAGTAATACCAAAAAATGTGGGTAATGAACATACATGCTTATGTGACGCTCTTTAGTGGTTCCCGATTACTTTAAATCCATCTGTAACTTCTGATTTGCTGTCATGCACACTTGATCTTTTGCATACTACACATTGTTTCTGATATCTGAAAATTCATATTTGCTATTTTTTTACATGTGCAAAAAATAAAATTTGAGTAGACACAATTCATTTGACAGTCTTAACTATTAAGAACGTTCATGAGCTCAGACCTGTTATCACATAAACAGATTGCACATGTTGCACTTTTAATAAGCCTCTCCACATCCAGCCAATCTTTGCTAGTTGGGGTTAAACAGAAGGGATTATTGTGCAGATGTAATTCACTCAGTCAGGAAGGTCATTTATGGTTCCATTAAACCCTGGAATAACTCTGAAGAGTGTGATTGTAGTGACTATGACTCCAGACCGGTGACCTGCCGGAGTCTCTGCCCACTAAACACTGAACACAGTATGTGGAGTTGGTGAAATACATACACACACATCATCTAGCATTGTTGTTGAGAGCCGAAAGAACTCATGCTGATATGAGAGCAGAAATACCCAACTTTATTAATTTAACAGGTATGACAGTATTGTTCAACACAACATGCCTGAAGAGCTGAACGCTTTCAGTGCAGCGGCCAATGTTTGGAATTAAGCTCCATTTCATAATTGTTAATGCCAACAAGCCTCTAGAGGCTGACTCCATAACATTTTCAAATTTAAGAAGACAGAAACTTCCCTCTGAAAACATGAATGTGAATAAATGTGTGTTACAAACATTTGGAAACTCTAAAGGTTATTTTGTGTCATTGCGGTAATTCTAAAAGCTTTACCGCTCAGTCACCCCATCAACCAAAAGTGCATTATGTTATTATAGTCAGAGCCTTTAAAGTGCCTTTCCGTTATCTTTTTTATTATTATTATATCAGTTATAGGTATGTGATCAAAGAATCAACAATGAGGCTGAAATAATTTGGAAATGTTTAGGTTGAGAGCGGATGATGAGACACCAATTATTTGTGTTATTGTGCTCGATTGAGTATTTTGAGAACATTTAAATGTATTTAATGGCTATCATGTATTTTAACAACATTTAAATAAGTAGAGATTTTATGCGTTGCCCTTCTTTCTTTTTTGGCCCATTTTTGCATTTTCCTTCCTGGACATAACCCTGTGAGGCTCCTTTAACAAGGTTTCAGGTCACAGGTTTTCCAGTTTTAACAAGAAATTATTCACGGTGAAGGCCTTTCAGGTCGGATCAGTTAGTTAAATTTCTGGGTTTCCCGGTGTAATTGGTCGTGCTCCCAAAACCTTCATAGCAATCAAAATAAATGAAAGTAAAGAGAGAGTCGGTTATCATCTTGTAAGAAGCTTCACTTTACAAAAGACTGCAATTAATTGCTGCGACTGAACATCAAGAAAACATGCGATCACGTCATCACTGCCGTTGAAGCCATAAGGGAAACAATAACTGTTTTCCAAGATGGGTCATTATCCTGGTCTTTGTCGCCCCCCGAGAGTGATGCCCACCCTGCTGTTCATAAGAAAGAAAATACCATTCCACCCCATTTTACAGATCTCTGAGATGGAAGTCTGAGTCATAATTTCCTAAAACCTTTTTTGTATTGACCCAGAACAAACTCACAGTTGTCTTCAAATAAAGACTAATTCATTTAATTCAATTCATTCTATGTCTTCTTTAATCCGTAAATGTTGTGACAAAATGCTTTAATATTCTTTTGCTGTAATTAACATCATCAGTACTCTCCCACCAACCTCCAATCTGTGTTCCAGTATCTGTATTATTCCTAGATATGTCCTTGTGATCTGGAGTCTATTATGTTTCATGTGGAGATTGCATTTTTCCCATTATTTGAGCCCGCGACTGAACCTTTCCAGGCAGCACAGGAGCAGATAAGACTGACCTTCAGCTAAGCTCGAGGTTGTTCTACAGTCTGTAGTTCTGCATCATTTCCGTCTTCAGTTCTGCATCCGTAACTCTGGTCTTAAAATTAAGGAGGCGGGTTGCCACACCTCCTCGTGATACCGGACGGCCATGCTCTTTTAGAGGGCATGCAAGTTTTAATGTGGGATGAAAGATTTAGAAAGGGCCATTTGCAACCATGACTGTGGTTAAATGGCAAAGTTGATGTTCCAAGTTTTGTCGGGATAAAAACACAAATATTTGCAGAAAGACTTCCGTTGTACTACTTTTCTTCTGTTGGTTCTAATGAGCTGCCACCAGGGAGGCCTTCCAACTGCTGCAACCGAGGCTGGTTTTTAAGCCTCTGTGAGAGGTGACACAGGTCGGGGTGGATCGTTGGCTCAAACAAACATAGACTTTCACCCAGGAGACTGCTGTTCGTGTCCTCAACATTGACTTACTTTTCCTTACTTACGCAACTTACATAGGCCATCCTAACTCACGGCACATAGCCGATGTGCATTACGTACCAACAGTATTAAAATGCACCGTAGTATATACCATCCGTCCAATTAACCATCCCCATGTTTTGGAAACCAAAGTCTTGTAAATGTTGACGACGCTTGCTGTTAACTTAGATGTTGACAGGCACCATTGTCTTTTCCACACAAACTTCACTTGCTTTCTTTTCTGTTGCTAAGGTGCTACTATTATCCAAAAGACATCTCTGCAGTTTGAAAAATCCATTCATTAATATTCATTGCTCTGCTGGAGTGAAATAGTTAGCTCTGTTCTTTTCAAATCATTTTCAATCAGAATGACCCCACTTAGACTCGGTTGAACAAATTATTGTTTGGAAACCAAAGATGCGTCTTGTTTCATCAACTCAGAGCTTAACATTCACAGTTTTCTACAGCTGGAATGCCTTCTTTAAGTTAGTCTACAATACTGAAGAAGACAAAGCTGCAACAGCATCCAAAAACATGAATTACATAGATTTAATTGCCTTAGTTGTCTAATAAATTAGACGTGCACTTTTCCAATTATACATGTAACGGTCAGTTAACTTTGAGGGATAACTACTCAACCTATGAAAACAGTTTAATGTATTCTATGTTTTAACAAAAGACATTACACAATATAATGTTACATTGACTTAGAAAGATGTGTGTGTGTGTGTGTGTGCGTGTGTGTGTGTGTGTGTGTGTGTGTGTGTGTGTGTGTGTGAATCTGAACTTCACCACTGTGCCCACAGAAGTATGACTCTATTCCTTATGCTGGAGCGGCTTTTTTCCTCCATTCCACGAGAGAGAAGACATGAAACAGACAAATTGACAGTTTTGATGTCACCAACCTGTCTTAAGTTTATTATACCTTTTATTATACCTTTTCTTTTCCCTACTACTATTACTAATTTAACATGAATTAACTTATTTAACAGCAATCCCTTTTAGCAATGCATTCAGTCTATTATTTGGGGAAGTGTGAAACAAAAACAAAAGATTCCCATTTTAGTTAATATACAGTCAGTGTCTGACAATAATCCCATCATACATTTTACTTTAATATACGGTTATACGTTTTACTTTAGTATATTTGATACATTTTACTTGTCATATGATGGGCTGACAGTGACAGATGTTGTAAAATCTGGACAACAGTTTGGCAATTATTATTGTTTTACTGGGATTTTTAAGTTTCCATGTTGCATTTCATATTACAACAAAGCAAAAATACTAGTAACTGAAAAGAAAATCACAAGTTGAGAATGTATGATATATCGGCACATGAAAAATGGAGAAAAGGTCAGTGATGATGGGAGTGATGTTTTTAGGTATGGTGTAAACATAGTGTGAATTTACAGTAAAAGTTACGCAAAAGTGTAGAAAGAAATGCAATTAAGTGTAACATTAATTTATAATATTACCTTTGAGATCTGTATGAAAAATAATTCTCAGGAAAAAGATCAATAATTGTGTCAAGCATGGTCTGTTTCCAAACATGACAAAAGAGCTTTTCACTGGATACAAAATGAAACAGCATTGCTTTGTTAGAAAATGACACCATGTGAAAACTGAAATTGTTATGAAGACACAAACTAAAGAATCCAACATCTACAAGATAAAATATTTTTTTTTTTAAAGATTAAACAAAATATCAATGTGTATGTAAGATGGAAAATGTAATAAAGAAAATACACACAAAAAAACCTCAGGGCTCGACAGTAAAGCTGCCGGTTTGGCAAACATTTTGAGAAATTGACAACCAATGATTTCACCTATTTTAAACTTATAAAAAAGGTGCAGCGGACAGCAAAACATGTACCCAAAAATGAATACTTTTTAAATATTAGTAATATTAAAATATTGCTGTGTCAGCCAGAACCGGAACCAGACAATGCTGCACATGCATTGGAGTGTTTCCTCTGCAGGGTGACAAGATCGACTAACACCGTCAGCATCACAATCACATCTGAAAATACATTCAACTGACAAAGAACCAGATGATCCTGAATGAAAAACAAAAAGGAAATCTGTGAAGTCTTGGGAGTCAAAGTATCCCCAGAACGTTGTACCACATACACATGGCATGTATGTGTCACATCTTCATTATAAAGCTGACATATAACTGCCTAGTACTCCAAATATAAGTTGACTAATATGGCAACCAGTTTCAGTTTCAATAACCAAAAGATGATCCCTGGTTGCCCAGTCGGGCAACTACTTTATAAAAGTTAGTGTTGAGCTGAAATCAGTTTTCTCCACATGAGCTTCACAACATCAACAAAACATAACAAAGCTAGCGAGCCTTAACACACGACTAAACACAGAGCCGAGGCTGCCAGCTACAGTCGAGGCTCAGAGTGTAATAGTGGACACGAGGTGTCCAGCAGGCAATGAGCTACCATTGCTTAGGAGTCACGCTTCAGAGGAGGTGATTGGCAAAATGCTGTGCAGACTGAATTCGAGGCCCAGTGAGCAATTGATTGTGACACTTGTGTGCGTTACCATGACAACTGCCATGCTTGTGGGTAGCATGAGGGAGATAGAGTCAACATGTGAGCAAGGCAGGTTTTTAGAGGTAACAGGATGTGTCCAAGCGAGCGGAAAAATCCAAAGTCCATTTTCTGTTTGATCATAAAATCTTTTAGGGCTGCTTTTAATGCTTTTAGAAGGATATCTGGAAATGATTTGAACGTGTCTCTCTTCCTGTTTTTGTGTCTTTATGCCATTACACTGAAGCATTCCCCTTCTTATCAGTATATTCATATCATGCACAAATGTTTAGGTGTGCAGTGTGTGCCATAGACAACGTCTAGTATTGCCTGTGTCTCATGCTACGCAATAACAACAGCACTGAGCTTGTGGCCCACATTTCAAACTAGGTCAAACTCAATACAAAGCAAGATTACGGAACTTGGATGCACCTTATCCAGACTTGCATGCACCAAAACCAGCCCACCGTGGACAGACTCCGATCTGGCTTCCACCTGCAGTCGGAGCTCCAGCTGGAGATGGAGAGCTCCACGCCCGGCAAAAGCGACTCCTCCTCCAGCCAGTTGTCAAAATAACAAAATTAAAGTTCCTCATAGTAACTTTAAATTTACTTACTAAAAAATAAGAGTAGAACGTGTACAGTGCATGGTGATACAAATATGAACACTGCCTGTTGTGTACACCAGCCTATGTCTTTCACATAAACAAATATTGTCAACATTAAATAACATATGTGGTGAATGTGTCATTAAACAGATGCTTACTTTCACATCAAGAAGACATGGCTTTTATTTGGAGCCACGTTTCTGACCAACTTACATATTTTAAGTCCAACATGTAATCGTTCCTTTTAGCTCTGTCATATCTACACCAGCCCCAGAGGGAAATATCTGGCTCTTCAGCTTTTAAACGCTCCACCATCTTCACTATTACATAATTCTATGTTCACTGCTGTTTGGGCTCGGTGGGTTCGGTGGGTTTATCAGAGCAGATGAAACATCTGAAAACATGAGATGTTTAGTGCAGCTTTTCTAGATTCCACAACATGATTAAAAACATATTGCCAGCCCGACTGCCTCCTGAATTAACGCATGATTGAAACATTATTCAAGGTTGAAGTTGACACATCTATGGGTTGAGAGTTAGAAGCGTGTTGGATATCTCAACCCAGTGATGTCACAGCAGGTGTTTACTGTCAAGCTGTGAGGAAACAAATGCCGATTGGGGTGTGGCAAAAAGTGCAGCAACAGTTTTCTGCCTTATGTGATTCAGTGTCGAATTACCCTTGAAAGCCTGTGTCCAAAAAGCAAAATGCACATAATCACTTTTTACACTTTACATTTATTGTCAACACATTTGAGAGCACAGCTCCTCTATAGAACATCTTCACATCGCTCTATTTTCAACACAGTTTCAACACTCACCCCTATGACACTTTTCACAAGTGCTCCAACAAAAAAAAAAACCCACAGTGGCACATAAGTTCATCAACACTCTGGTTGTCAAGACAATCGAACAAACTCCTGGTGACGTAAACAGCACACAGCTTCAGTCTGCAGCCTCCTTGTTTCCATGGTGTAGTTGCATTACAGAGGAAAGCATCAACTTCAGTAGAATGGACTAACGTGGCGAGTTGTGCTGAGAGGCTGAAATGTGCTGTGCTTAACAGCGGCTCACACTCTCTCGCACGCACGTATGCTGTTCCTGTCAAACACTCTTCCATGCCTCTCGCTCACATGCAAACACACTTTCCTCCTGCTCTGCCTACCATACGAATGTCTTACCTATGGTGATGTTGAAGCCGTCAATGCTGAAGGTGGCACTCCGACCCTTCCTAAATCGATGCTTCTTGGAGTTAGCTTCCATTGCTTTTAGCAACCTGTGGTCACCCTTGCACCTTTTAATCTATTTCAATGCCTTGTGTCAGTTCAGTTGCACTGCCTTGTTTCAGTTTCGTTTGAGTGACTCCCCTCCTGGGGAGGAAAAAAAGGTAGTCCTCGGACTGCCGCTGGACGAGGACTGTCGAAGATTCACCACTTCTCATTAAAGACCGCAAGCGGGAGGATTTCTGTTAAGTCCTTTTCCACCCATTTCACTTTGTTGTATATCTTTTCTCGCCCTCTCTCCACTTCTCACACCTCAACAAGCTCATTTCAAGGAGCTTATGGCTCTTGATTTGTTTTTCTTCTCTCGATCTCCCTCCACCCCTCCCTCCACGCTTTCTCTCCCCGTCTCTCTTCCCCGAGAGGTACAGTAGGTGTGAGTCGTGGGTGGCGGTGGTAGTGGTGGTGAAGGTAAGGAGGAGAGGACATCTCTAGGGGTCTTTACATGAACGTAACTCCTCCTACTGTCAAGATGTTGTAGTAAAAACAGTCGACGCTCAGAGTTTGTATGACACTGGGTATCACTGATGTATTGTAGTTCTAGTTTTGCTCTCACACACATTTAACAAATTGACTCAAAATGTGTTGAGCGGCACATGCCTTGGTGCTTGAGCACAGGGAGGAACAGAAAAGGTGGAAGGAAAGATAGCGACAGAATGATTAGGTGTACTGAGCCAAAACTAGGTATGAAATCAATGTCACTGCTTTTCATTTTGCAGGAGTAACTCAGAAAGCTGAAGCTGAAGACATTAACAGGGTGCATACTGTTCTTTTGGAATAAAGAAATCACCCATTTGAATAGTTACATTTAAGTGAGTGCTGATTACTGGAAATGACACTGGAACATTACTTCCTTCATCATTTTGAGTGTTATGCTAAGAAACAAAAAAACATTTATTCTTATAAAAACTACCTTTCCCTAACACAATACACAGCTCCTCATCTATGCACATAAACACACACACACACACCTGCACACACCAGATCAACAAAGGATAAAAAGCTCCCCTTATTAGCACCCTCTGACATTTAGCTATGGGATTTTCCATGTTTCATTTCCGTCCCTGATTAGTGTCTCTGAGTGCTCTTCATGAAGGCTTCTGGCTTGTTCTCACACCTTTTAACTTCAATAGATGTGCCTATAAAAGCAAATTACTAGTGATCACTATACTGCTTACTCTTCTAGCAGACAAGCAAACATAACCTCTCTTTACTCTTCACAGAATTGCTCATAATTTAAGATAATATTGGCTTACAATATATAGTTGTGTTTGTTCTTTTCTATTCCCCTTCTGTTCTTACCTTGAATCACGTTCTAATAACAGCCACCATAAATTATCTGATTTATTTTAGTGGCATGTAATATAATGTAAGCAAAACAGGAGATTTAGAATCATTAACACATGCTCAGCTTAATAACAAACAAGTTAATAAATCGTACAATTTATCTGTGGCGGAAAATCTCGGGGGCACCTACTTACATAAATCTGCACCACAAACACACACAGAAGAGTGATCAAAGAGTGTGTGGTCAGAAAAGGGTGAGTGTTCACGAGCTGTTAACTGTCAAACAACGACAGTCCAATAAGGACATACAATATAGTACAACGGACAGAAATGAATGCATGATTTATAGGTGATGTAGCAGTTAAGGGGTCTAAGGAAAAGGAAGTAGATCACAATCAGGAGATATATCCAATTATAACAGAGCCAGTTTGAGTCACTCTATGCAGTTTCAGCGGACACATTATGCACTTGTTAGATAATTACACTCCATCTCGTTTTGTTTGCGAGCTACAGTAAGAGCTCTTTATCCTCTCCTCCTGTCACACAGCTCTCCGCAGCCCCCAATTGATACCGTATCTAGCAATTTGTGAGGATCCTAATTTTGCAACGCTCTCACTGTGCACCCTCAAGTGCCCGCCTGTTCCCGGGTAGCTTTAATGTTAACAAGGGCATGTGCAGGAATATTGCAACTTTTTTATTGTTCCCTTTTGTCCGCAGACTCCCAGGTAACCATTTGTTTGAAAGGCTCAAAGTGGTTACAATATGCTTTAATTTGCTTTCACATTTAAAAAGGAATAACCTGTTGAGGCCACAGCTGTGTCAATATGATTAATGATATTATCATATTGCTGCAGAGTCTTGTCACCAATATTAAATTCATCCCTTAATAATGAAACCGAAATAACGTGTGCAAAAGGGCACCATTTTCTTTGAGAGCTTATTCCACGAGAGTAGGTGTCTGTTTAAGTGTATCAATGTTCACAACATGCTGATGTATTCAAAGCTTCCCATTTAATGCATCTGGGGTCATAGAAGTTATCAGATTACATAATACACTTACATTACATGTCATTTAGCTGACGCTTTTATCCAAAGCGACTTACAATCATGTTACATTCATACACTGTAGACACAGCTACAGGGAACAACTCAGGGTTAAGTGTCTTGCTCAATGACACATCGACTAGGGTGGGGGTTGAACCACCAACCCCCTGATTGAAAGACGGACCTGCTAACCACTGACCCACAGACACTTAACTGAAGGAGTGTGCTTCTGCCTTCGTGATGCTTTAGAAGGCTATATGGTGCTGTAAAGCCTCATGTATTACCTTGTAAACTGTGGCAATTGAGGCTTTTCACAACACATTGTGTTATAAGCAACACTAGGTGCTAATGTAAGGATGGTGGAGGCGTTCAGGAATCTGTTTAGGCTTTCACTTTGGTCAACAGCACGATATCAGGTAACCTATTATATCATTTTATATATATAACATCCCTGCTACTTGACAAATGTCCCCCAAATGTATTGGAAACTCTCCAAAGAATGAAGACTTGTTGGATAACACATGGACCTTTTGTCCTCACCTGTGGGTCAACTTTGCACACACTGCATTAAAGAATTAGATTTCCAAGAAGGTTACTGTCTACATTCATTGTCCCTAGATAACTAACCATAATGCATTTGGTGACCCTCTGACCTTTCTTCAATGTTACAATGACATCAAGATGTCCACAATTACAAGTTTTAAGTTGTAATGGGCAGATTCCACTGAAGCTACACATTTATACTTCCCACCTGATAAATCTCAAATGTCATTAGCTTTTAGTGCAAATTATTTGAATTCTACATATTGTGTTACACATATGCCACATTTGCATAGTGGCTGACCTCTACTGGTTGATACTATTGCAATTTAATTTCACTATTGGCTGATCTGATGCCAGGTGACATATATGGTGTTTTTTTTAATCTATTCTTTTAGGGACAATGCACACTGATCAACATCACTATAAATGTGCAAGTGATATGGCACAATTAAATGACCATGCAATTTCATAATTCTTTTTATATTTAATTTGATTCAGTATTTCAATTCTATTTATTTGGTTTCAATATGTTGTCTCATAGTTTTCAATAAATCTTTATACCACCACGTCTCATAATTGCATTAAGCCTATTTAATAAGAAAGGCGACACTCGGAGCAAAATTACAACATACATGAGCGTCAAACATTTCGGTTCACATCTGTCAAGCTAAATAAACAATATGTGGCGTGTAGGTTTTAATGCCAGCGCGCATTTCAAAAGGAGCCTGTAGTGCAACAGCTGCTTTGAGTGTATACATTTGTTGAATCATTGTCAAGATCCCTTTATTCAAGGGTCAATAGGGCTGTGGATTGTCACTAGGCAACGGGAAGACCTTTTAGACATACGGTAATGTGCATACACTACACTGAAGATGACATGGGGTTGATATGCAAATAGGACTCATTACATTAGTGTGGATTTTAAAGTATAGCAGTTCTAATATTACTGTGTTTTAGACTATGCTCATTGGAACAATGCAAAAGAGACAGAACTCAGTTTTGACCGTATGTTGGTAAAACTTCTATTTTCTTGCAGAAATCTTTTTTTTTTTGTATTACTGTTTTTAGACTTTAGTTGTTTTTAACAAATCTGTGCTTTGGTAGATTGCTGGCACTAAAAAAAACACCCCTTTGCTTCTTCTGTTATGTCCATTGAAGGGGAACTATCACTCAACCTTTGATCTGGCCATCAAACACCAGGACAGGACATCACCAGCAGATATGAATTAGACATGAAGATAAAGGGGAAGTGTGAGCTAATTTGGGGGATTAGAAATAGATTGTCTTAAACCAAATTAATCAATCCCAAACAGTCTTGTTTTTATTTGTAGTGAGTAAAGATAAATTAAATATATTATAAATGAGAATCACAACAAAGGGCTGAATGCTGATAAACTGACATTTCACCGTCATTATATTGTGTAATTCATTTCAAACAATGACATCAGTTTCAGGTCTTTTTGATTGTGTAATCTGTCCCAGTAGCACATGAAGATTCAAGACAACAACTAGCTATACAATGAGACAGCAAAACCAGCTCATTAGAGGTCTCCTCTAGACTGTGGAACGACCTGCACTTTGTCAGTCCCCACACCACTGTCACCACAGAAACACAGACATGTAATTAAGACACACAGGGTGTCAGGGAGCTTTCCTTTTCCCCTGCTAAATACTCATTAGAGGCACCTTTAAGGGTGATGTTAGCCTGTGTTGCAAACCTGAGGGAAATGAGCTGACAAAACAGAGAGCTACACGAACAGTCATCTGAAACCTGCTGCACAAAGAGCTCGAAGGGGAGGGGGGTCTTGGGCTGTGTAGTGCACATGTTTAGCAAATGATTTTTGCACCAGCATGGCTCCAGATCAAAGCGGCAACACCAGTTGGGTGAGCATAGTAAAAAGATTTAAGCCTTTTGATTAGAACCAAGCGTGTTGCACACCCCAGACATTCTCCTCCCAACAGAGAAAACTTTTTCGAAAGTTAAAATGCATATAAAAAAACGGTTGTGTCCGTCCAGCCTCGATGGGGAAGTAGCAGCATCCCCTCTCAACAAACCTTACCCTGTATGAATGTTCATATGCAGAAATGTAATTAACATTAACAATGCTGCAACATGTTCACGGACAGCATATTTTTCAGATATGTTCCAACATATTATTTACTAGCACTGTGGCAAATATATCATAAGGTATAAGACTAGGTGGCATTTTTGGTCACCAAAATCGATTGTGCATATTCTTGAGGTCTTTCTCTTCATAAAGCTTTTTTCAAAGTTGATTTTTCTTAACTTTGCAAATTAAACCTGCATTTATTATATCGATGTTTAGTAGCCTCCAATTCTGTTCTGCCTTAACTGGCATATTGCTGCATGTGTAACTTTTAAACTTTTAATAATGTCAAACTAGAAATGGGGGCCGACGTATAAAGAATTGCTCCATAGCGCTAATAGCAGTCTAAAGCTCCACAGCATAAATGGTCTGTACTTGTACTTCCAACCAGTCAAAGTGTTTTAACACTACATGTCATCATTCACACATTCACCATGTTCATACACTGATGGGAGGGGCTAGCATGCAAGGTGCCACCTGCCCATCAGGACTCTATCTAGCCATTCACACCCCTTCATACACGCATTTAGGGGTTAAGTGTCTTACCCAAGGACACATTGACATGGACTAGGGGTATCCGGGGATCAAGCTGCCAATCCTCTGATTGAAGGAAGGCCCTGCTCTACCACTGAGCCACAGTTGCCTCTTAACTTTAGCGTATCTTTAAGGTTCAGAAAAGGTTGTGAGTACGAGTGAATATCACCAGTCAACACTGACTAAATGTATGATGGTACATGTGAACCCAAGCCATGTTTAAGGAGAAACATTTAAAGTTCATTTTCACCCATCTATGATAATCACACCACTTCCTGTACTTACACAAAATGTTGGTATGAATGTAACTTTGAAATGCAATTCACATAATATGATCATAATAATATATACATAAAGTAAGGTTGCCAAAATACACACTGAAGACAGACTAAAGTTTTCTGGTTCCTTATTCTTGCCTCCTCTCTTCCTTCACCTGCATCCTTTCCTTGCTCTTTGTGTAACAAATATTTACCATATGGGGGCACCCTTGCTTGATCCATTATCATTTTTAAATGATATAAATTACTTATTACATGTGTCACCGCTGCATCTCATGTCACTGGGCTCGTAGTGGATTATTCTGTATCGTTTTTGTTGTCTCAAAGTTTTTTATGTTGTTGTTGGTTCTGAAGTAAAGTGGTTTTCTATTAACATTTAGGAAAATACAGTTTTCATTCTTTCATAAATTGTGAATATTCAATCATTTTGTCTGTTCAAATTCAACAGTTTGATGTGCAATGTCCCACTGATTCATACAATCACACCAAACACTATTCATCAAGGACCTTTTGAATGATGATTATTCAAACTTTTATTGAATTTGTAACTGTATTTTACACTCAAATGTTCAGCCAGCTCTCAAACAGTCTAGCCTTTGATCAACAGACTTTTCCATATATTTGTTGTTTATGAGAATTTGAACGTATTAATCTTTCATTGGTTTGTATGATATTTCTACCGTTCCATCAATTCAACTATAGCATCCAATTACAAAACAGATTTCCAACCAATAGGCCAGCTGATGCTTCTTAATTTATTAATGAAGCACGCATCATTAGTAGTAGCTACAGTAGCAGTAGCGTGCATCCGTCTGTCATTCCAAAAACACTAATCACCACATTACTTTGCCCACAATATGAACACATATATGAAAGATTGCTCACTCATTTTTCCTTTAGAGCCTGACGCAAATGTATGCATGCTGCCCTTGTTTGAGAGATTTACTGAAGATGAATAACTTAATCAGGTTCTGCAGATGTTGGTAAGAGTTTAGGTTATGCCACCCTATTTAGCATTTATTAGCAGAAGTGTATATTAATTTAACAAAAGGTACGATCTTTCTCCTCCCAAATGTATGACACTACAGTCTCCAACATAAATGAACTCCACTGCCTTTAATCCAAATGTGTTATCTATTAAAATATCATTAAGTGTGACCAATAGTCATAATAGTAATAAGACTCCAGCTCCTTGTACGTTACGGGATACTGTCTGAATATGACCCAGTTCCTGTGCCAGTAATGCAATCAAAAGCAGGGTAATTGCTGCTCTGTTATATTTACACCTGACTCTATGACTGATTGTAGGACATGTTCATGCTACACTGGTCATGTATTCTGGGGAAGCCTTGACACCATTTTAAATAATCCATGCATCTTAATTGAAGGGACACGTGTGTCCATAATCTAAAATTGTTTAAGATGATGTCAAATTGTAGAATCTCTAAACTTCACAACTAAGCAGTAGTTGAGATCATTACACACATGGGACTATCTATCACTGAAGGGACCTGACCAGATAAATGGAGCAGGAGGTTGTGTGTTGTTACTCTGGAGGAACAGGTGAGTTTACAGTCAGCTGAGAGTCAGGGAGGACACTCTTCAACACCCATGAACATCATTGGGGACCTGGAAGGAAGCTCAACGGGAGTCTACACTGTCATACGGCCATGGAAACGCCACAGTAAAGATGGTATTTTAGGAGTCAGACAGGGAGAATAATTGTCCTCTGGGACAGATATGCAGGGAGTTGGAACTAGAAGTGGCAGCAGTGGAGACAACTGGAGGTAAACAAAATGAACTGAAGGAAACTCTGACTAACACAAAGGTGTTTTATTTAAACAATAGTTAAAGGGTATACAGATAATTGTACTGTAAACAGATTCAATAACCTGTCAACTGTTGTAAAGAAATCGTTGTACCATGTATCTCACATTAAATAAAATGACATGTCACTTTAGATTGACAAGTAATTTGTATGGAGCATTGGTGATGCAACTCAATTATTGGAGCTTACTGTGTGCATCCATTCCCTTTACAGATGTATCATAACCATGACTAGCAAGTGATTTCTGGTGTACTTTCACCAAAGAAGTCATGTTAATTCAGTACACTTTTGTACCATATATTTCCAATAGAAAAACAGGACACGTGTCCGCAATATTACAGTTTCACGTGTGCATTAGTTGAAACTAATAGGACTGTAATTTGGTTTATTTCCATCTGGGGGACATCTCACACATCAAAGAGATGCTTTGGTAGTGGAGATATGTTGCATTGAGGCTAGTCATCAAAGAGCTCTGCATTCATTCAATGAATACCTTTTTTTCCAGTAGCATATTACCAGGAATCCTCTGAAGTGACCAATTTGTCTCATCTACAGATAGATCCATGAACCGAACTACAGAGATGTGCAGTACAAAGAAACACAACAGCTGTATTTGAGGGCAGGGTGCTCACAAAAACTGAGAGATGTTGGTTTCATTGGAGCATGATAGAAAACCTTCTTACTAAATGTGCAAAATAGCCATCTTTCCCCGTTTATGTCTACTTTCAATGACATTCATTAAGAGAGAGTGTGCACTATGTGACCTTCAGGTGGGGATACATTTAAACAAGTACAAAGACAAAAGTGGATAAACTGCATTGGTAAATTGAATGTCAGTGGTATACTGTGACTATTATACAGTACTTAAGTACAATTCAAGATACTTTACTTGAAGAACAGCATGTTCCTGTTAAGATAATAAAGGTGTCTGTCTAAAGTTAGTTTCATTGAAACCTTTTTTTACAGACGACATTTTGAAATGTCAGAGCAGGAAAAGCATAACACTAATGACAACTGCATCCCATTTAGAGTAGCAGTCTGGGGGCCCTGCTACTGCACATGCTGGTTCGCTGTACTGGATCGTTATTGTTATAGTTCGACCTGTACTTTTTCCTGCAATGTCAAAATGCCTGCTGTGAAAAAAAGGTATATTTGCTATTAGTGGTGCAAGAAGTATTCAAATCATGTACTAAAGTAAAAGTAGCAGTACCACGCTAGACAAATACTCCATTACAAATAAAGGTTTTGAAATACAAAGTATTAAGTAAGTAATGGCAACACAATGTATCAAAAATAAAAGTGCTCATTATGCAGAATTGCCCTTGTCAGTGTTATATTGTCATGTTATTGAATCGGCATAATCAATGTATTAATAAACCAGTACCGGGTTGGAAATTTGCACAAGCTAGATTTGCTTTCCTCACCAGCCAAAAACAACACTGATAATCTACTGAGTGGCTGCCATATAGTGACAGGTGGACAAAAGAAAGTACATTTCCAAACATAGTAAGTGGTACTTTACATTGTATGTTGTTTCTTTTAAACAACGTCACTACTAGGTAGTTTAATATAGAATAATGCATAACATTTTACAAATTGATGTGTTTTGTATAAAACGTGATATAAAGGAGAAGAATAAAGTACCATCAAATGTAAATATCCCAGCAAAGTAACTTCAAAATGTATTTTAATAATAATATACACTATATGAATGAACGAACATGTGAGTAACTTCTCATAGTACATGCTCAGTAAATGTTCAACTCACCGCTCTGTTGACCGTCAGAAGTATTTTTAGTAAGTTTGGCTCCGTCGGCGTCTTGTCTGCTCAGCACCTCGGACAGCGACTGTCGGGAACTCTGGCGTCCGGTTTGGCACGAGACGTTGAACCGCGCGCTCTTCTTCCTGGTTCGGTCCGACTCCGGAGCGGACCGGCTCCTCTCCGGGTCATGGTTCTCCGGCTCTGAACCCACTTTCACTAACGCATTTCTTGTCCGTGTTAGAGCAGAAGTCACGGAGCCCATCACCAAAAAAATAATGTTTTAAAAGGTTTAACAAAAATAAAAAAAGCTTAACTCGGAATCGGTTACTTTGAGTTTACCTTTCATTTTAACGTTAACGTCTCTCAAAACCTGCTGAAACTTGACTCCATTTTTGTTTTACTCGGCAAAACCAACGAACAGTGTGAAAGAAAACACCCACCTCTGTCCTTCGCACACTCTTAAGTGTATCATGTATGTCAGAGGTAACTGACAGTGAGACATTAAAATGATTTATGAATCGAAGAACACGGGATCACGTCGGCATGTCCCCCTCGGTTTGTGTCCCCTCCGACAGACACGTCACATGGAGAAAGTTGCTCCGTCGACAAACACACCAATCTCTCGGGGCAGAGCAGCAAAAACAAGCGGCATTAATTAACTGGCCCGTATCCCGGATTATTCAAATGAGCAGAAATCCAAATGTACTGATTTAAAAGAGACATTATGTCGCTTATGATAATCAAAAATACCGGCAGATTCCCCTTTGTTATAATCACGTTGTTCACGTGTCTGGGGCTAAATGTTCGCTAGATTTGGTCCGGGTCAAATCAGAGCTATACATTAAATTGTGATTTTGAGGCTTCTGCAACGTCTGACTAAACGTAGATGATCCATCACTGAAGGGAGTGCAGTTGACAATATTCCCCGACAGGGGGCAGTCAAATACAGCAGGCTCTCGGTGAATTCACTGCATTTATCCCTCTTCTGTAGACTGATACTGAACACCTTTTATTTTCCATACTGCCACAGTAGATCTCATTGGGTAGCTTCAATGATCTTGATGTTATTTAAAAAAAATGTGTAAACCATAAAGGATCATGATCATAAAAATGGAATTTAGTTAAGCTTATTGAACTACAAAAGGTTTCTACTTTCAGGTGCTTTACATGTAGCAATGCAACAATGTAAAATAACTCAGTTGCAGGTGCCTGATTTCAACATCCTATTTAAAGAAAACACAGCAGTACAAAATGCACTAGAGTATCAAAAGTAAAACGTGCTTATTGCCTCTTGCAGTGGTATATTTGTGTGAGAAGTAGCCTAGTGGAAGCCGGTTGACTGGGAGTTCATTTGAACAACATTATATATGTACTGTTTGGTAGTTAAACCTTTCACAATGCATCATTATTTTACCAACCAATATGTTTTTCATGTGAAAACTAACATTAACAGATACAGTTAGTGGAGTAAAAAGTAGACAAGAATATTGTACTATTATATGCCATATTCTACACATGGAGTATAAAGTAGCTTAAAATAGAAATGCTCAAGTATCTCAGAAGCTACATCTATAAAATGTTATTATGCAACATTCATACAACATTTTGATGTATTTCAAAAAAGTAAACATGCAGATCATTTACGCTTATTACAGTTGATAGTTACTTAACACAGTGTCGACAAACAATCCTACCTCAAGTTCAATGTAGAAGCCAAGCTTTCAATCACGTCACTTGATCATTTGATGGAGCTTGCACAGTTGTCATGGAATTGTAGATGTTCATTTTTTTTCTCTGATGACATGTTGGCTTCAAAGTTCACCCTTTGAATACCCTTTGAATACCCTTGGAAACAGCAGTTAACGAAACGATCTCACCTCAAGCTCCATTTAGCAGCTGTAATTAATCCAGAATATATGTTAGTACTGAATGTACTTAATATTGTAACTATTCTATCTGCTGCTGTCCCTGGGATGCTTATGGATCCACCAAGTCGAAGCTATCATTAATGTAATATAAACTCCAAAAGTGTGACGCTGCACATTAGTTTATTAGATACACATGTACAACCTATTGTCAAATACAACCGCCCTGCAAAAAAAAAAAAGTCTTCTTTATGTAGCTTGTTCTGTTGAAAGATGTTGATTTACATTTAGTCATTTAACTTGTAGGGCCACTGTTAGTGGTTGCATTACTTGTTTCTAATACTTTGTCTCTCTTATGTATGGAAATGTTTTAGATATAACAGGAGACCAGGAGATTGTGCATCAACTAGAGGACAGCTGAAGCTCCTAAATAAGAAATTAGGTTTATTCTCTGTATTCTATCAATGTTTCTTCTGTTCTTTCGTTTCTTATTTCTGCTTTAAATCATCAAATTAATTGACATCTTATTAGGCTTGACAATTTAGTTTCCAAATTCCATTTTGCTTATTAACCCGATCGATGCAGTAATATTCTTACCTCATTGTGTACACATGGTGGATGTTATTACCTAAAATAATGTCCATTTCCACTGTTCATTCATATGAGGCATTGTTTTACTACTTCTATTTCATTACCATCAAAGTATTACCAGCAATACCAGCAAATACCAGCAAAGTATTACACCTAATGCACAGTGTTGAGTTACGGTCTTACTGGTTTATTGCTGCGTACAGGCAATTGTGACATCTTTAGCATACAGATTTCCTGGAGTGTGCATGCTGTATTGATCAAAAACACTACGTTGGTTACAAATAAAGACTCTTGTAGACCTCAATAAGGATTTCTATGTTGTGGTGATTTCATTACTGTGTCTAAACGAATGTAACAAAAGATAATACTTTCAGCAGAGAAGGAAGCAAAATACAGTCTGTGTCCACTAACAGTCTTACTGGATCATCACATGTAAAGGCACTTTTTGAAGCGGTTTGCTCTTTGTGTTGTTCGTTTGTTTGCTTGCTTGTAGCCCTGGTGAAATATGTTTCTTCATTTTGCTTTTGTTGATTGTTTGGCAAATACAAA